>NC_056733.1:1291439259-1291739259 GCF_019279795.1 Protopterus annectens | reverse complement strand
ATGCTAGATTTCCATTTAAAAGGATTTTTTGAGGATAAAAAACATGTCTTGAAGACTCTTGGCATTTATTACAGTGTATGGCAAGGACTGAGTTCAAGGAAGAAGTTATTTTCTTGATTATTGATATTAAGGACCTTTTTCTTTGTATCCCACATGAAGAAGGAATGGAATATTTTCAGGAAACACTAAGGGAAGGAACCAGATTTTCAAGGGATACGGTGTATGTCTTAGCTACACTCATGGAATTGGTTCTGAAAAATAATTTTGTGTGGTTTCAGGGGGAATATTTCAAGCAAACCCGAGGGGTAGCAATGGGTGCAGCAGTAGCCCCTATATTTGCTAATATTGTTCTTTGGTATTGGGAAACCAAATTTGTGTTAAATTCAACGTTTAGGAAAAATATCTTTAGATATTATAGATTTTTGGATGATATTCTAATATTATGGGAATGTGGGTTTGATGAGGCAGATGATTTTTTGAACTATATCAATGCCACTACTGATTTTTTGAATTTTATTAGTAAAATTGAGAATGAAGCAGTTAATTATCCGGACATCCACCTATACAAAAATAGAAGGGATGGATGTTATGAATCCTGTATGTATAGGAAGCCCACCCATTCAAATAGTTATCTGCACTTTGAGAGTGACCACCCCTTTTGGCAAAAAAGAAATTTGGTAAAGGGCCAAATGATTAGAATATTAAGACTAACGACAGATGACAACAGGTTTAAAGATCAAATGGTAGAGTTAAAGACTATGCTGGCAATAAGGGGTTACCCAACTAGTGTCCTACAGGGATAGGAGAGTTATGTAACAAGCAGGAGAGAAGATTTTTATCCCCTATTACTGAAAAAAAACTGAGAGTTTGTTGAATGTTAAGGAGACAGAAGAGGCAACTACTTGTTGTGTGCTAACATATAATGAGGATAGTGTAGAGGTTTGTAAAATGGTGGAAAAGAACTGGAATTGTGTTTTTGGGGCCTATGGATTAACTGAAAAACTGGGTAATAAACCAAAAATAGTTTTCAGAAGAGGACCCAATATTAAGAACTTATTTGAAAGGAAGAAAGACAAAGATAGGATTCCATTAGGTAATATGAGGAAGTGCTATGGCTGCAGGGAATGTAGGTATATCTATGAATGTAGGAATATAGTGATAGAGGGTCACAATAGAATAATTCCAGTGACAGTTAATTATAATTGTAATACAAAAGGAGTTGTCTATGTGGCCTTGTGCCAGTCATGCTGTGCATATTATATAGGAAAAACAGAAAAGAAGTTAAAAAAGCGAATTTACCAACACATTTATGCAATTAGGAGACAAGATAAAACACACGCCTTATTTAGACATAGCATAAATTGTAAGGATTTTAAAAAATTCCTCTTCTGTGTATTGGAAAAGGTAGGTAGACAGGAGGGGGGATAATTGGCCCTGTTTTTTAGAATACAGGGAAACACACTGGCAGGTGTTGTTGAATGCTACAGTTTTTCCTGGTATTAATGACAGGCTTTCTCTAAGGAGATTGTTTCATTTAAAGGCAGATGAGATTAGATGAAAATGGTTTAAGTGGTTGAACACAGAAGCAATTAAGTTAGTATAAATATATATATATATATATATATATATATATATATATATATATATATATATATAAACAGATTAAATGTTTATTATATATGTGTTTTTATAGGAGAATTATTTATGTATTATATATAGCAATATATTTTTAAAGAACATATTAATGTGTTTTTATCTTGAGCACATTTAACTAATTAATTCATTTAAGTTAATTGATTGTGATTAAGCAATTGAATTGTATATAAAAAAGGGGGGAAGTGTGTAAGGTTTTGTATCTGATGAAGTTCCGTTTGTATTGAGTGTGAATAAAGGGAACAAAAGCACTTATAACCTTACTCTGTCTGGTGTCTGGTTCTTTTCAAGGAGAAGGTATCCTGTGACATTTTTTTGTTGGAGTTTGTAATTAACTATAAACTGGGCCTTGTTATATGCTCCTCCTCTGAATCACAATTGCTCCAACACTGGTTAGACTGTGTTAATTACTAGCGCAAGGACAGTGGTTTGAAACTAAATGTAAACACTGTCATATAGCTCACTTTGTAAATAAAACATTTCCACATTATACCATATAGGTAATGCATTTCTTGAGTCAGTTACTTTAATAAGGGATCTAAGCACACTTGTTGATAATTCCTTATCTTTTGGCCATCATGTCTCATTACTAATTCAGAAAGCCTTCTATCTGGCTCATGCAATTTTCAAAGATATTTGCTCTAGATCCAGAGAAGTATTATTTCTCCTTTTTTCATCTCTTATTAGACTCATTATGGAATACAGTGTCCTTTTTGGCATGCATTTGTCAAAATGTTTATGACATCATAAGAGACTCCACAGATTTCTAACAAAAAAGAAAAATGACCTCAAGGCACTTGGTTATCTGGACAGACTTGCAGCCCTCTCCCCGTTCTACAAGTCATGAAAGACTCAACCCTCCTTGATCTCTTAGTCCTTCACAAAACAAATGGTTCCTCAAATACCTGGTTGAAGGACCTGAACCTTCAGCAACAGATAAATAAGGCATGTTGGTGTGATAAATATCCCAGTGTATCCCCAACTTCTGAAAGAAACTTAAACTACATGACAAGCAGCGTAGCTCTATTACCATATTTGAAATGAACCTAGAAAACAGGATGGACAGCCTCAAATTCTCTCTCTCATATGTCTTGCGATACTCTGCTCATGGAAAGAGTGAGGTTTTAAATGCAGTTTATTTGCTAGTCTTGCAGTGATCTGTCGACTTATTGCCTAGTACTTACCAAGCATTACTAATGCAGCCAATGCAGAAGCAGACTTGTAAACGTAACCATAGATACATACAAGTATAATTTAAATAATAGCGATACAAGGACAAACCTTCAAAATGACAAACATTTCAAGGAGCACCAGACAATAGAGGCTGCTAGAAAAAAATCAAAAGTTAGAGAAATGTATACATATTCAGCAGACACACACACTCAAACTATCATTTAACACTGGAAAGGCAGGCATTATGTATAACTGTTTAGGGTATGAAATGTATGCAAAAGAAATGAAAGCAAAATGCATCTAAAATAATGAAATTACCTACACTGGATAAAACTGGTTATTTCCATGTTACTGTTGCCCTGCTGCATAATATAGAATGAGGATGCAGACAAAAGCAAAATGTAGATATTTAGTTGTCATCCTTAACCAGACATACTACAGCAAATCACAAATAAAACAAAGTATAATAAATATTTTTCTATCAGGGTTTCACCCACACCACCAGAAACTTTATGCACCAGCTTCAATGCTATATTACTTTTTGTAAATAATACGTCTAGTTTTGTTGTAAAATCTATCATGCCATTTACCTCTGAGTACAATGATCTAGAAAAAAAGGGATGAGGAAGATATGTAATATACTCTGGCTATAAGGAAGATATGTAATATACTCTGGCTATAGGTCACTGGCAATAAAAATGCAGCTTTATATTGGAGGGAGATTTAGTGAGCAAAACAGGCTTAACAATTTGCAATATCAGGTCTGAGAGTTAAACAAAATGCTGAAGAGTTCAATTATAGGTTTAAGGGTAGATGGAGTCTTACCTGTCGATGAAATGGCTATGTGAAGGAAGAGTGGGGAGTTGGTCAAGTGACTTTGGTATGGAAGAGTGGGAGCATGTCAGTATGGTCATAGGTTATGTGGATGGTGAATTTTCAGAAGAGACTTGGGGGGAGTGGGTGGGTTGAAAAGTAGAGGGTATTAGTAATAAAATATATAGAACTTAGAGTGTGCATGAAGGAGATGGTAGTTATAAAAGGGTAAAAAATGATGTCAAAGCAGACATTCCTTGGAGTGAAGTACAGTACCAGTCTGGTATGGGAGATGTGAGTCTTTCTGGTGCTGTACATTATCTGGATTGTCAACACCAAATTCGAGAGGAGTGTATGAGGAACAGACAAGGGGATATAAGTAGAGCTTCATGGAGTTTAGAGGGGACGAGGTTTGTGGAGGGGAAGAGTGGTTGTTTTAGGCATAGATCAGAGAATAAGAAGTAGCCTGAATCTATAACTTAGGTAGGGTTGGAGGATGGTAGGTTAAAATGTTACTCTGAGGTTGGGGAGGATGCTAAGGCTGTGAAGTGATGGATACTGAAGGAGAGGGTATACACTCAGAGCAAATGGGGAAACAGATAAATAATATAAATGTATTGTGTGAGGAAGTGTTTGGGGGGAAAGATGTTTTGCAGTGATGTGTGGTGAAGGAACCGATGGTGAAAGAAGGAAAAAGAAATTTATTTGATGAGCAACAGTTACGAGCTAAAGGACAGGGGTACTTTAAGTAAAAGTCATTCTAGATCTCACCTTAAATCAGACCAGTAAAGATGCAAGGCTGTATGAGAATGTGGGTCTTATGAGCTCGATTTGGGATCACTTTATAATCTTGAAATACTGAAATGTCGAATTTCAGTATCTCGAGACTATAAAGCCAAATGTTTGCAATAGCAAAAGATCATAATCATGAATTCAAATATCTCAAATTCGCAGTTATGGCAATATACTACATAATGTCCGGGATTGTGTGCTGATGGTGCGCGGTGCCATGTTTGGATCTAGGTGTTATGTCAGGTAAGTGTGTTTTATAAGGATTTTGAGTTGGCGTTAGAGTGTATGTGAGTTTGCTGATATGTTTGATGTGTGTGTGAGGGACTGGAAAATGTGCGTGTGTCAGTTTGCTTTTGTTTCCTGTTTGTTCCTGTTTGTGCGATCTCAGAGTTAGTATATATAAGTAGGTGGGTGTGGGGGGCTTGCCCCTCACATGGGAGTTGCAGGGGGGGGCTTGCCCCCTTGCTTATGTGTGTATGAGTTGTGTTTGTGTGTAGTTTTGTTTGTTTATGTTGTGATGTGGGTGTTGTGGTGTCTGAATGGTGTAGTGTGTGCAGTTTGTTAGGTGTTTTGAATTTCGTGGTTTTGGGTTCGGGGTTTTGTTGTTTCGGTGTTTTGTGAATTCAGTTTCATGGTCTTGAGATACTGAAATTCGATATTTCAGTATTTTGAGATTATGAAGTGAATCCGCTCAGATTCAGATGTCCAAGAAAGAACATATGATCTGTCTGTGGTCATGGCATGTTAGACAATGATAAGGACATTGGAGGTGGTGGAATTCCTCTGCTGAACTTGGGTACAAACTACTTTTTTCTGAGCAGTTTCTTTTATATATAGCTATTACAGCAAGAAAATGAAGAATTAAGAGACATAACTAGTGGTGAGAGTTTGGACAGTAGGAAATTGGACTTACCTGGTTGGTGAAGTTAGAATGTTGGAAAAGGTAATGTTGTATGTGAAGAATAGGGTGTACATAAGTACAGAGAACAGAATGGTGATTACTGCTGTCTCACAGGCTTTCAGAATTTCGTGGTTTTGGGTTTGGGGTTTTGTTGTTTCGGTGTTTTGTGAATTCAGTTTCATGGTCTTGAGATACTGAAATTCGATATTTCAGTATTTTGAGATTATGAAGTGAATCCGCTCAGATTCAGATGTCCAAGAAAGAACAATGATAAGGACATTGGAGGTGGTGGGATTCCTCTGCTGAACTTGGGTACAAACTTCTTTTTTCTGAGCAGTTTCTTTTATATATAGCTATTACAGCAAGAAAATGGAGAATTAAGAGACATAACTAGTGGTGAGAGTTTGGACAGTAGGAAATTGGACTTACCTGGTTGGTGAAGTTAGGATGTTGGAAAAGTTAATGTTGTATGTGAAGAATAGGGTGTACATAAGTACAGAGAACAGAATGGTGATTACTGCTGTCTCACAGGCTTTCAGATCTACTACAACCTGACTAAGCTCTAAAATAGATTGCACTGAGTGTAAACATAAGGATGGGGTAGGCATTTAATAAAACCGAAGTCCCTTTGTGCCGAGTGTAGACATAAGGATGGGGTAGGCATTTAATAAAACCGAAGTCCCTTTGTGCCGAGTGTAGACATAAGGATGGGGTAGGCATTTAATAAAACCGAAGTCCCTTTGTGCCGAGTGTAAACATAAGGATGGGGTAGGCATTTAATAAAACCAAAGTCCCTTTGTGCCGAGTGTAGACATAAGGATGGGGTAGGCATTTAATAAAACCGAAGTCCCTTTGTGCCGAGTGTAGACATAAGGATGGGGTAGGCATTTAATAAAACCGAAGTCCCTTTGTGCCGAGTGTAAACATAAGAATGGGGTAGGAATTTAACATAGCTGAAGCCCCTTTGTGCTGAGTGTAAACATAAAGATGGGGTAGGAATTTAACAAAGCTGAGTCCCATTGTGCTGAGGGTAAACCTAAAGATGGGGTAGGCATTTAAATTAGCTGAGTCCCTTTGTGCTGAGTGTAAACATGAAGATGGGGTAGGCATTTAATGTAGCTGAAGTCCCTTTGTGCTGAGTGTAAACATAAGGATGTGGTAGGCATTTAACGCAGCTGAAGTCCCTTGACAAAATGCCTGCACTTATCCATCATATGGAATCTTAACCAGCTGTACACCTGACATATATATATCTATATATATATATATATATATATATATATATATATATATATATATATATATGTGTATATATATATATATATATATATATATATATATATATATATATATATATATATATATATATATAAGCTTGGCATTACAAGATCTGAAATTAATTAGAGCTTATTGGAGCCTGCTTCATGCTATGGGTTATATCTGCATAAGCAATTCTTGAATTATCAGTCACGAGTGTGTTAAAACCCAGCAAATATCATCCTTGCATTTTGAGTGAAAGCTGTAAACCTGCATTTTTTCCCCTTCTTTGTTAATTTGCTCTGATAGTAAAGCAGAAATAGTGTCATTCCACAGGATCATCTGCTTGGTAATTGTAGGCACTGCAACTAATGTTGTTGTGTGCAGCTGCATGCATAGCGTGCCTTAATGTATTAAGGAATTGATACTCTGTTGCAGGTAATTCTGGATACCAGCTGGAGCCCTGGCTTATGATTCTCATGTAGAGTCCATAGATAGTGGCTGAACCTCAGTACAGCACTGTGCACACACAAACCTGCACTATTAAACAGAGTATTCAGCTTGCACAAAGCCTGCTTCCATTGCTGTGGCATGTCTGGGAAGAGTAACATCACTATGAAGCTGCCACAGCCTTCAGGATATACCTAGCATGTTGCATGCTATATACTCTACTGTTGGGAAAATAGGATGGGCAGACCCAGAATACTTCTATAGTCAGACCACACACACACACACACACACACACACACACACACACACACACACACACACACACACACACACACACACACACACACACACACACACACACACACACACACACACACACACACACACACACACACACACACACACACACACTTCCTGTGGTACAGGGCTTGATTCCCCCAGCCTTCATTTCTCTACTGTGTGGCCTTTAGTAAATCCCTTAATCAGGCAGTATTTTGGGGCAATTGGGAATTTTGACATGTCTCTTTAATGGCCTCCTGGGCTGCATACCTTATAAATATATTTGAGCTTATGAACACCATTATATGGTAACAGTATGACAGAGCATCAGCAATTGGCAGTTGTACAATCAACCCCCTCATAGCAACCATCAGAGTAAGTGTCAACACAGGCAACATGGTGGCTTCTAATCCAGACCCACGTGCCCCGATGAGCGAACATGGTACTTGTATTGTTAATACTTGACTTTGATGCTCAGGACACGGTCATGCCACACTGTACATCAGATAGTCCCACATACACCACAAGGGTTGAATGGATCACTGTTGTCATCTGTGTGCAGATAACTAGTGATATAATTACACAAATTTGTTCACACACATTGGGTGGGGGAGCATGTCACAGGTGGTGAAGACACAGATCATGAGGTGACAGGTTCTCTGTGTCAGTGACAATTTTCTCTTGGGTTGTCAGTAAGTGACTGTGACCTAGTGACACTCTGCTGGCTTGTTGTGGCAAGAGCTGAGGTCCTTTCTGCCAAAGATAGTGTGTGACAGCAAAACCATAAACTGAATGGAGTTCACTAGTAAAGAGTCATGTCATAGCAGTCTGGGTGCTGTTCCAACCACAAGGAAGGGAGGCAAAGCATTATACTTTTCTAGATGCAGTTGAGGATTGCGAAACTTGTGATAGTCCCTCCACACTTTTTCCCCTGGTACATACTCTACTCTGACCTTGAACAGTATAGCCAGTATGAGCAGGGATGGTGGCACTTGCAATTGTCTATAGAAGTGGATGTGGTGCATGCCAAAGATCCCATTTAGTATATACTGACTTTCTGTGAAGTCGAATTTTATGTAGTCAAATTCATATGATCGATTTTATGGAACGTCAAACCATTTGTACTGAAATTGTGGTAAAGAAGGGATGGAGGAATTTGCCCTTTTCCTGATGGTAGTGCACTCTCAAAGCTGGTATATGTAATTAACAGAGGGTGTGGGGGTTGCGCAAAATCACAGTTTTGTGTTTTGACAAACTTTAACATTTTGTAAAGCTGATCATATGAGTTGGATTTTACTGAAAGTTGATATTCTAAATGACATCCATGCACTACTGTGGACCTCCCATGTCCAATCAGTACTCGATTAGTAGTTTAGATTAGATAGTTCATGAACTCCATGTCCTCACCAATTCCACACAGCACAGCGATTGACTACATGTTGGACTGTGTTGCAGCTGATATTGCTGGGATGATAAATTGGCACAACTACTGATTGATCTCAAGTACGGCCTGCATATCAGAGGTTAACAGTGACATGTCATGGTGTTGTTTATCTCTGCAAGTCTGTGCAGTATACTATACCCCTATGTGCTGCAGTGGGCTCCTCTGCCACTGAAGCTGCAGAGGGAGCTGCACTGATACTTGGAGCCATAGGGATCCCCTTCCCCACTGGGAATGATAAACCTTCAGACTTTACCAACTCAGGTTCATCTGTGTGAGAGGCCACAACTTCATCTTGTACTACAGGTGGATATTCACCTAGGATGGAAGCCGGAAGTATCACTGTGCCATCTGAATCTGCCTCAGGTATCTTTGTTTTATCATCCTTAGACTCGAAATGAGTGCCAACATTGGCCTGTTTTCCTATCCCAGCCTCTAAAGCTGTCACTGTAGTTGTACCCTTCCTTGAAAAGACACACACACACACACACACACACACACACACACACACACACACACACACACACACACACACACACACACACACACACACACACACAAACAGTTAAGAAAGTAGAAACAATAATACCAGATGGAGTATTTGAAAAGAAAAAAGTAAGCAGCACTGATTATAAAATTTGCTACACCTTATGATGATAGAGTCCTTCAAACTTAAAGATATAAAGTTATAAAATATCAAGATATGCAGGTAGAAACTAGGCCAATGTATGATAAGGGCAACCCAGATTGTTCTTGTGGTAGTAGGAGCAACTAGGCAAATGAAAAAGAATTTCAGCTGTACTTAAGTGTGCTACCAAAGATGATAACCCCATATAAACTACACAAGGAAGGAATTCTGGGTAGATTATAGATGTTGAGTAGAGTACTTTTGCAAGCATCAAAACTGAAGCAAAACTAATTTTATAAATTTAATTATGCCATGAGTTAGGAACAGGGTACATTCCTTTCACAGTATTAAAAAAAGTAAACGCTTGGAGAAATCAAACAAAAGTGAGCATGAATGCCTGTGCTAAACCCATCTCCTTGAGGTACAGGTATGCATAATAA
Source organism: Protopterus annectens (assembly GCF_019279795.1). Taxonomy (NCBI): domain Eukaryota; kingdom Metazoa; phylum Chordata; order Ceratodontiformes; family Protopteridae; genus Protopterus; species Protopterus annectens. Next base: position 1,291,729,432 of record NC_056733.1, on the reverse strand, counting down.
GGGTTTCCATGCAAGACATATAATATAATCCCAACCTACCTCTGCTGTTATCCTAATATGTTAGAACTCCTGATATTCCTATAAAAACATAGCAATTGTATATTGTGGTAGTGTCTATATTATAACAGTGAACGATCAAAAGATCAAATGCTGTTATATCAACCCCAAAACATCAAAAGCTGAAAAGAGGGAACTACCAGAACAGCAATTTTTTTCCCAGGGAAAAAAAATTGCTGTTCCCAAAAAAAAAAAACAAAAAAAACCCACACTAAACACTATTTTAAATGGGGGGCTTCACCCCCCCACACCCCCCCTACTTAAATATACCAACTCCGAGATCACACTACAGTGCCAAAAATGGCAAAGTGACAGAAGCGTCCAAGCAACTTCTTTCCCAGAGAAAGAATTTGCTTATATGACGCTTTGTCATTTTGCATTTTTGACATTTGAAGTTCGACTAAGATGCATTCAACAAAATGCATCTTTGGTCTTCTGATAGAAACCCTTGTGGTAAGCCTACGGTTTCTCTGTGCTATGCTGTGGAAGCAGCTCTGTGGAAATCTGCTGAGCATGGTACTAACATGGTACTAACAGGCTGGGAATAGCTTGCAGGGGACTCCTGGCCCTTCCTGGCAAGTGGTTTGGCACCATTGCCTGACATAGCCTAGCCACAGCTGAAGTAGCTGGTGGAGATTTCACTGAGGAGACCAGTGGGCAAATGTCTGGCCATGATGGATAGCCTCCTGGAGCTGATGGCAGAGTGTGTCACCTAGGTAGTATCTAGCATTGACTGTTAGGAGATGGTGTTGCCCATTCCACTAGCTACAGCATGATGCTGGCTTCTGGTGCATAACAGTAATATCCTTCTGAGTCAGACCTACAAGTAGCAGGTTACTGCTCATACCCCACTCTATTCCCAGCCATATGTGCTCATTCTTCTTATGTCATACCCTGTACCATGTATGCTGTCAAACCTTCCGCCAAACCATTTTCTATCCTCTGTCTCTAGCCATTCCATGTTTTCCCATCCTAACATGTGATCATCCCTCCATGTCTGTCTATACTAACTTATTTTGTGTCTGTCTGCCCCTGCACACTGCCCTCTTCCATTTTATTCAATAATTTTCCATTTTGCTGACACTACATAAAACATGTTGCCTGCACAACCCTGCACACTGTTACATGCTGTCCTTCTTTGTGTCCCTCTAACTGATGCATTCAGTTTTTCCTGCTTCCTTATACACTTATTTCCTCCTCATTTATACATCCGCCAGCTGTCCAAACACATGGACACTACAGGACAGCTGTTACACTGTATGACTATATAACTTTAAGTGGCACTGTGTGCCATCCTGCCAAATTGATTGGACAACATGGATGTGTCTACTTACTTACTTAGTTTCACGATACAGGTGAGTCTACTTGCATAGTGGCAAGGACTCACACCCAGCTTAAAAGATCTCTCTACTGTCACAAAATTAAGCCCCAAACTAAAGCTTGGCTGCTGAAGTAGTCGGTTGAAATGCCTCACTTTAGGTTAGATCACTTAGCTCCGCCATTAACTCCCTTCCTGCTATCTACTTGTCATTCTTCTCCCATCACTCGTAGCACAACCCCTCACCAGTATACATGCATACAGACTGCTTCATTATCTCTTATCCATATTGTCTTTTATTTTCATCTTATCACAATGAATTGTATTTCTTTCTATATTAATACTTTCTAACTTAACTTACATACTTTATTGTTTGCACATCTTATTTACATGTTACTTTTTCTTTTACCAACATCTTATGCACTCTGTCATTTTTGTCACTTGTGTTATGCAGTCTGAGTTCTGGTTGTATCACTGTAACCTGGGCTGGACATGAATTTGGCAATTTTTGTTCATTATTCTACCCCAGTAACCATATTACATGCACACTAGCCTACTCATTTATGTTCTCTGGGGTGCATGTGGTTGCACAAAAATGCTGACTGGCTTGGTTTGGATATTTAAGCACTTCTTTTTTTGCCTTGCAGGGTTGGTGTTAGCATTGTAACTGCACTTCACTTGCATTATCTCTAACAGATGTTACACTGAGGCGTATATTAAGAACTGCTGGGAAGTGTTTGACAGAGAATACTATGAAAAAAAAACAGTATGTTGCATATAACTAAGGGGCAAATAGCATTTTAACATTTTCACTTTGATTACCACTACAGATAGTAGCAACAAAGTATATAATTTTCTAAAGAGTGATGACTGCTTTCACTTTTATCACCTTCACTTGCAGTTTCAGTATTTTCATGATCTCCTGGTTTCTGCTCTTCTGCAACTTGCTTTCTGGGTTGATTTGGGTCCATGCAGATTCCAAAGTCTTTGTGTGTTATACCCCCAATGATGGTTCTGTCAGTTTCACATTTCAGACCAGCCTCACAGGGACAACGATAGTACACATCCCAGATGTACTGAAAGTAAACATAATTATAATGACAATAAGTGAATTATGTGCTGTAATGTCTTCTCTACTTATATTTAGCTAACACACACATAAGGGCTATGATAGTACACATTCCATATATATTAAAAATAAACATAATTATTTTATAATGGACAATAAGTGAATTATATGCTGAACTATATATATATACTTTACTTATTTAACAAATTAGCAAAGCATAAAACACATGCATGCAGACATATATATATATATATATATATATATATATATATATATATATGTGTGTGTGTGTATATGTGATACACCTCAACATTGGCCCGGTAATCAAGGAACCTCAATCCTCACCCCTGGCAACAGTGGGGGATGTACACAATGGGAGGATGACAAGTATAGATACAAACAGTAAAATGCAATTTCCCTTAGGAGCACATAAAGACCACAGTGAATCTGGGGCTGGTTTCTCCCTCTTTCTCCAGATCCCCAATAAGAGTCCCTGCTGGCACAATTATAGGGTTGAGATCTCAGCTGAGTGGCCAAGCCAAAACCTCCAGCACCCTCTCTGTCCAACCAGTACTTCATGTCTCTGCCCAAGTAGCTGACACACACACTTTGAGGTTTGATTTATGTATATACACACACACACACGCACGCACACACACACACACACACACACACACACACACACACACACACACACACACACACACCTGGGAAAGGCTGGCACAGGTTTACTATCTAGGGCCCCTTCTGCCCAGACTATAAGGTAGTTCCGACTGCCACTAGCCAACTCTTTATCAGTTACTTAAGGCCCTTAACAAAGGGTGTCCAATCCTATTGTCTAATGTTACTATTATCCAAATGGTAGTCTGACCAAGAGAAGGCTGTTTAGGAGTGGCCTGTACAGTGTCACCATATAGATATGCTAGTACTTTAAGAGCTTAAATATGTCTCTCAAATATCAGCCACAAAGATAGATTTAAATATATTTAATAATAAATAATAAAAGAACAAGACAATTCTAAATATGTAGTCAGTTACACCAGAGTTCAAAATCATAGGAAATATTTAAAACAACATTGCAGGACAGTCTCAAATAAATAAAGAAAACATCTAACCTATACTTTACTATATTTCAATCTGAATCTAAAAGAGTTACTATGCCCTAAAAACTTACTTACAGCAAGGCAAGTTCAGAAGGTGGTAATGAGTGGATGTCTCATCAAAAACAAGATACAAAATGCACAGTATTTCTGAAAGAGTTCTTAAATTAGTATCAAATATTACTGTTGGGTTAGCTTATATGACATCACTTTTTTTCACCTGAATTCATTTTACAAGTTGAACCCCTTTTTTCAGAAACTGACAGAATTTAGCAGCTCTCTGCGAAAAAACATAGCCTTCAGATGTTTGCATCTGCTAGAGGACATAAAACAATAAAACACTTACAAAACAGCACAGAGAGTCCACTAGTGTAGATATCCTGTCTCCTGTTGACTGAAACTGAAAGATAGTTTTTTATAGCATGATCGTAATGCAATTTAATTTCAACTTATTTTCTTGAAGTTTTGCAAGTTAACCTTTTATGTCCCAGTTGCCACTATTAAAAACATATACATTTACACAGTTTTATTAGTTTATATACATTTCTGTTCTAAGCCAGCAAGGCATGCTGTGGTTACATTTTAGCTCAGTACGTAACATACAGGTCTGTATAAATCTTATCGATATTCACAAATGACAAAATTATTTACAAAGTTCCATATATCTGTGCTGTCAATATCTCCTTATAAATCATATTAATATTCACAAATGACATGTAATTATTTATAAAATTCCAGATAGCTGGGCTGGCAGTGTGACATTTCTTCCCCTCCCCCGAAAACTCAAGCTAGTTTTTCAAGTGACTATCTGGGAGTACCTTGCCCCATTCCCTGTCTTGAGAACCTGCCTGTGTTGACATTGCTAACCCCACTGCAGTGCTGCACTGTCATATCATATACCTGCAACACTGGGCTCCACCTTAGTAACTTGGCATTTTGCTGGCTGGCTCAACATAGCCATGTTAAGAGACTGTGGTCTGAAACTACAGTGAATTTCCTTCCATACAGATAAGGCTGAAGTTTCTGCAGAGTCCACACTATAGCTAGACATTCCTTTTCTACAGCTGTATAGCGTTTCTCCCTGGGGTTGAGCCTATGACTGAGATATACTACTGGGTGCTCTTCTCCCTCTGAGGAGACCTGGCTAAGTACAGCCCCCACCCCATGATTTAAAGCATCAACTTGCACAACAAATTATTTGCTGTAATCTGGACTGGCTAACACAGGGAGTCCTCCCAAAGCTTCTTTAAGCTTCTGGAATGCCTGCTCACATGCTGGCATCCACATTACCTTATCTGGCTTGTTTTTCCTTGTCAGGTCTGTGAGGGGAGCAGCTATGGTACTATAATTGTGGACAAACTTTCTGTACTACCCTGCTGTCCCTAAGAATGCCCTCACCTGCTTTTTGGTAACAGGGGCAGGCCATGCCTGAATGGCTTCCACTTTGGCAGGTTCTGGCCTGAACTTACCACTCCCCACTCTATGTCCCAGGTAGGAGACCTCTGCCATACCCATCTGGCACTTATTGGGCTTAATGGTCAACCCTGCCCTCTGTAGTCTTCTGAGCACCTCCCCGACATGTTGAAGGTGCTCTTGCCAGGAATGGCTGTAGATGACAATGTCATCTAGGTAAGCAAGGGCAAACTCTCCTGCTACGATACAATCTACCAGCCTCTGGAAAGTCACTGGGGCATTTTTCATCCCGAAGGGCATTTTTCTGAAGTCATACAAGCCAAAAGGAGTCACAGAGGCTGACCTCTGTCTAGCACTGTGAGTGAAGGCATCTGCCAGTAACTCTTGGTAAGATCAATGGTGGTAAGATACTTAGCCCCACCCAGCTGCTGTAGGGCTTCATCTGTCTTAGGCAAGGAGGAGGCATCTGACTTTGTGTGACTATTTAATTTCCTGCAGTCCAAACAGAACCAGGTGCTGCCATACTTCTTTGGCACCAGGATTATTGGTAGGCCCAAGGACTGCTGGACTCCTTGATTAACCCTAGTTCCAACATTTCCTGTATCTCCTCCCTCAGAGTCTGTTTTACTTTCTCAGGCACCCTATAAGAGGCATGCTTAATAGGCCTTTGGGATCCTTTATCCACATAGTGCAGCACCAGATGGGTGCACCCTGGTTTCCCAGTGAACATGTCCCCAAACTCCTGTAACACTGCTCAGATTTCTCAAACCTGGGTAGGGAATAGCTGCTGGGATATTGCTAACCCTTCCACTGAGCTGTCAGTCCAAGCCTCACTGAGGAGATCAGTCACCAGATCCCCCTCAGACTCCTCCTGTAATCCACTGCAAATACTCAGCACAGGGGCCTCCCTATCATGAGAAAGTTTCATCATGTTAACATGATACAATTTGTGCTCCTGCCTCCTGCCTAGCAGTTCTACCATGTAGTTAACATCCCTTACCTTTCTTACCACCTTGTAATGTCCCTCCCTAGCTGCTTGCAGCTTGTTGTGTCTGACAGTAATGAGAACCATTACTTGCTGCCCTACAGCATACTCTCTAGCTTGAGCATTCCTGTCATACCAGACCCTTTTCTGCTGATGGGCTTCTGCCATGTCTTCCTGGGCCAAGCACATGAGCTCCCTGAGCTTTGTCCTAAGGTTTAGGACATATGCTGCAACAGACTCCTTGTGAGATTCACACTCACCCTCCCATTCATCATGAATCAAACCTAGAGGTCCCCTCACCCTATGCCCATACAGCAACTCAAAGGGTGAAAAACCTGTGGATTCCTGGGGAACCTCTCCGTAAGCAAATGACAGATGGGGCAAATATTTATACCACTCCTTCTTAACTGGTCTGCAAATGCCTGTAGCATTGTCTTGAGTGTATAGTTTAACCTCTCAACAAGACTATTAGTCTGGGGATGGTAGGAGGTGGTCTTTAGTTGCTTCACCCCATAATAATTCCACAGATAGGCCACCAGGTATGATGTAAAATTGACACTTCTGTCAGTCAGTATTTCTTTTGGGAAACAGACCCTGCTGAAAATCTCTAACAAAGCATTTGCCACCTTTTCTGCCTCAGTGGAGGATAGGGCCACTGCTTATTTGTATCAGGTATAATCTACTGCCACTAGGATATACTTTTTCTCTGTGGAACTTGGGGTACTCAGAGGCCCCACAATACCCATAGCTACCATTGAAATGGCTCCTCTATCACAGGCAAAGGCATCAAAGGAGCTTTCACCTTGGTTCCTGCCTTGCCTACCTTTTGGCAATGCTCACAGGTCCTGCAGTACCCAGTTACATCTCTGGAAATCCCAGGCCAATAAATGTTCTGCATAATACTTTTCTTTATAAATTTTATGCCCATATGACCTGGAAAGGAAATATCATGGGCTATGGCTAGAAGTGCCAGATGGTAGGATCTGGGCACTACCAACTGCTGTATTCTCTCACCCTCTAGCCCTCCCACAGTAGAGAACAAATTTTTCCCACCTCTCTATACAGTATATATATATATATATATATATATATATATATATATATATATATATATATATATATATATATAGCTAGGGTGTGGTATCCATGATTATGAATCATCTCACTTTTTATAAGTTCTGCTCCCTTTCCAGGCACGTACCTCCATATGATCCCTGGTTCCTGCCGGAGATTCTGGCATGGAGTTTGCACCCCAGATATGATTGCCTCATCCTTCCCATGACTGAGGTGAGCATGCATTCTCTTGTCACTCCTGTCCCTCAGCTGTAGTCAGGGCTACATTCCTTATTCATTGGGTTACTAGGGGTTGACCCCCCCTACTGAAAACACTTTGTTTCTCCTTTAGGATCATTTTATTCAAGTGTCATTCCCATGATTGTGTTCATTGGAACTGCACTCAACTTTTCTGTTTTCTGCCTTTTCACCATATTCATGTTTATCCTATACAGTAACTCAGTCATGTCCTCTCTCAAGGAGTTTCCATCACCTATTTCTCAAAGAAATTCCTTCTGTGTTTACTCTGCATCACATCACAAACCTTAGCCATTGCAGTCTTTCTCTTCTGTAAATTTACATACTGTTCTTTTCTAAACTGATACACATTGTTTTCTCCATTAGATACTTGTATATAGCTACCATGTTTCAGGATTTGTGCCGTACAGCTCCACAGCACAGTAGCGTGCTTACTACTCCCTAAAGCATTTCTTCCAGGTCTCTCAAAGTGATGGTTAAAGTTCAATAGATTTCTTTCAATATGGTAGAACTAGACAGTCATCTTATAGTGAGACAAATTCTCCCAGAAACCTCTTGTGGCTTAATGTGGCAGAACTGGGCAGCCATCTTAAAGTGAGTTACATTCTCCCAGAAACCTTCTGTGGATGAAATACTCTACATCATCACAACATGCATTGGGTTACTGTGATGATTAAAATACTTGCATGAAAGAACAGAATACTAAGTGCCTTAATTAGAGTCAAGAATCTGTTTAGCGCAAAATTGACAATTAAAGGTTGTGTCATCAGTCCTCCCACTCTGCAGGAGGATGCTAGCCTGTCAGACACTCTTGCGTCGCTGTTTCCTGTAAACATTTCCTGTCTTAGTTCCGCTGGCTGTAGTAGCCTTCCAGACAGTCTCAACAACATGAGGCTTCTCCCAATTCTACATCAGTGATGGGGTGTAAATTAATCCTGTAGCAAGAGACATACTGTGATTGCACATTCTCACTTGCAGATTTTGAAAGGGAATGCAACATCCTAGCCTCTATTTTTCTTTATATAATCAACAATGTTGTACCTTTGTTTTGGCACCCGTCTTAACATCTATGCTCATTTCTCGAAGCCATTTGTGATGGTGCTCTTCTAGTAGCTGTTATACCCCTCTTATGTAGTACATAGTTTATTGCCTACAGCATCACAGGGTGGCATTAGTATGTTCCTTGATTTTTATACTTGACTAGTGCCATGGATTGCTTACTAATAATTTCAGTCAATTAGAGCTAACTAAAAAAGAAAAAAGTTAAAAATAAATGTCCAAACTCAGAGAAACTGGATAAATTGTTTAACATGGTTTGGGGCTAAACTAGAGTTACTATATTTGTAATTGTGTATGTGTATGGGGAAATCTTGTCCTTTTGGGCAATTTCTGTTTGCTAATTAAAACTGTCCTCCCGAGTGGTTTAGTGTTCATATTGTATCACATCAAACCGTTTAAAAAAGACAAAAAAGGCTTCACTATTGACTGACTTAATTTAAAATATAAACCATATTCCTGATATGTTTATCGAAACATCCTGTCCATTGTTGACAGTTGCCGTATCATAGTGGGAGCTTTAGTCCATTCACAAACAGTTCCTCAAATACATCACTTTTTCCTTCACATTATTCTGAAACTATTTGTGCTTAGTTTACTTTCACTTCCACTTAGCTCTTTATCATGCTTCATTATTTGCAAATCTATGCTTTTAAACAAAGATTCATCTTGAAAGGCTTTATAGTCCAGAATTAAGTCACTCCTTAGTTATTTGTAAGACAGTGAAAAAAAGGTCCAAACTGCTTTAGCCTGTCTTCATGCAGATTTTGTTTTGACTGCATACATTTTCTTTGAACTTCTTCAATTTTCTTGCCCTGAACTTTGTTATTGGAATTATTGTTCTCTAGCCCTTTAGTTGAATATAGATCTTTATGACATCAAGGATTTAATACAATAATAAAACCAAGAACCATACGAAACTCCAAAATCGAGCCACAAACTTCCAGACTTGGTATGCGAAGAAGACAACATGGTATAATTTGTATGAATGTTGTTTATTTTATAAAAGCAAACACAATTGAGAGATTTCATTGGATTGTATCAAAGACTTCTTCAGAATCTGTTACTTTGAATCACAGTTACAATTGAAATTATCCACTCACACAGGGTCTTCTTTCCCCGGTGATTCTGCCATTCTTATTCCCTTGGCTGTGGTTTCACTAGACAGTAGGTAGGGACAGTGGGAATCTCGTTCATCCATTCATGCGTGCCACATGCCTGACTGGACCATTAGGATTACACACAATATGTTCATTTACTACCATAAAACAGCTATACTATTACTGATTTAGTTTATTATTTGTTTTTACTACTTAAGCAACACTACGTTTGCCCTAGAAGGTGTATTATTGTACTTTTTATGCTATTACATTTAAGACATTTAAAACATTTAAAACAAATCATATTAAAATGCATAGTTTTTGCAAATTTCATAAACCCGGTACATATATAGTTTTCTACTTTGAGACAAAAATAGTTATTAACTTTATTACACAATGTAGGAATGAAGCTTTAAAATACTAGCTATAGATAGGCTATTGTTCAAACCAGGAAATATTTGTGCATTGAGTTTAATTTGCCACACTAATTCCCTTGCTTTTATCAAATTGCCCCATGGCCCACCATGGGGATCTCTAGAAGCCATTTACAACCCCAGAACTTTAAATCCATGTGTCAGATATTTAAAGGTGTGTTTATAGAGAAAATTATTTTTGTTGTCTCTAATATCCTGAATGTGTTCATAGATATGTTTTTTGAGCTTCCTTTGTGTCTTCTCTACATAAAAACAACAGTATTGTTGATAGAAAAATAAATAAATGACACCCACTGAATTACATGTACAATGAAACATTGATCTGTCTGAATAATTTTTAACCACCACTAAGTCTTTCTCTAGAATATGATCACACTGGGGACAAAGTCCACATTTTGTAGTGCTCACCCTTTTGTTGGTAAAAGATACTGGAATTGCCTCTCTTAATTCCAAATAGTTATTTAATAATTTTCTTTTCCTAAATATAATGTGGGGCTCATTCCCGAACAGTCCAGTTAAGCCATCGAAACAGGAAAAAAATCTTTCAGTTTGTCTTAAGGATCTCTATAATACTGGCATGATCTACCATATAGCTGGTCATAAAAGAGTAAGGGAAGGCCTTCCGGTTAGGCTTTGTCCTATTGTTGGACATGAAACTGTTTTTGTACCATAACAAAGACTGGAAAACAACTGCTCTTTTCTTAAATAAAACCTCCTCAAATATCCTTTGCACAGGTCCATTGGGATACCCCTGGAAGTGGAACATTTGTGCCAGTTTTTGTCCTTCAGTTTTTAACTGGTCACCTTTCAAAACCATCCTGGCTAGTCTCACATATTGCACTTTCACTATCCCCTTTTTTGATATTCAGGGTGACAACTAGTGTAGTGCAAGAGGCTGTTTGAGTACGTAAGTTTCCTGTATCTATGTTACCAATCAACCTCCTGTTTACTACATCCTTGCTGATTTCTACATCAAGATAATTAATTCTAATCGAGTTAAAGTTAAATGTAAATTTAAAAGAATGAGCTGGTGTTTTAAGGTAGCTAATAAATTAAACAATTTCATTAGCAGGTTTATTCCAAATAATGAATATATCATCCAAATAACGGATGTTCATCTTCCAAGGTGGAGGGCAAAAAATTGTTCAACATATATTTTTCTCCCATTGGAGCATTTCAATGTTGGCAAATATAGGGACGCAGGACGATCCCATAGCAAAGCCCTTTTTAGAAGAAAATATTGCCCCTCTAGAAAAACAAAATTGTTTTTAAGTACTGTCTTCATAAGAGTGTCTAAGGTGTTGATTTCATCATTGCTAAACTCAGTGGACTCTGTCAAGAAATCATGAAACTAGTTCAGTCCTATAGTGTGTGGTATAACATTTAATAGGCTAGTAACATCAGTAGTTACAAAGACCATATCTTCAGAGAAATTGAAATCTACATGTTTTGACAAGAAGTCCCATGAATCCTGACACAGGTGATTGAATAAATCTAAACATTTTTTCACCTTAATATCTATTTATCTTGCCAGTGTCTGTATGTTTAACTTCCCTACGTTCACGATGGGTCTCATGGGTGGGTCTGATATATTTTATGAATCTTTGGAATTCCAAAGATTAATGGTACAATAAGGAATTTTGAACTTAGAAACATTAAGACCTCTTGACTGATCTGGCCCTGTTCTGTAACAAAAGATCAATTTTCACACAAGATATACTGACACATTTTAAAGATGATTCTTCATAAAAACTGTCATCAAACAAGTATTCATTCATTCTATTGATGTAGTCAGTTTTATACATTATCATCACCCCACTGCACTTGTCATGCTTCATGGCCATCACGTTTTTTATCTTTATTTATTTGTTTAATCTAGATAAATTATACTCCATTTCATCATGGTTACTATTTAAAAAACTCTGAGATCAAATTCACAAAGGTTTTTCAAATAATATTAAAGACAAAGGAAGGGGGGTTGAATAATCTTCCTAACCAATTGATTTGCAACATATTCAGTATTTTGTTGTTTTTAAAAAGTAACTTTAAATTAAGCTTCCTAAGGAACAATTTAACATCAATAAGAAGGTCTTCTTTACTTTAAAGTGGTTACAAAAGTTTATCCCTTACTAAAAAGATCAGCATATTGACATTCATACATTTTGTGATAAAGTTGTAAATTTTAAAGTCACCTGTAGTATTGCTAATAATACAAAGGCCTTTGCCTTCATAACTAGTAGAGTCAGTCTGTGCAGAAAAAATAAACCAGGTTATCTCCTCTTCCTTCTGTAATTCTGTCTCGGTTGATACTGCTGAGAATAAAAACCCATTTGCACCCTGGGTTAATTTGAGGATATTCATTGTGTATTTTTTCAATTCTTTAGCTTCTCTGATCTCCTTAAAGGGGCTTGTTCCAAAAGGGTAAACTGTTCTTCAGTCACATCCACCTGTTATTCGGTAAAATGATGTTCTGCACTCTATATTGTTGGTAGCCCTGGTATGCAAAATGGACAACACAGGGTATAACTTGAATGAACGTTGTTCATTTTATAAAACCAAACATGACTGAGTGTATGCCAGGTCTGGAAGTAGATCTCCTCAAATCAACCCTGGGTGGAAATGGCGGAGTCCTGCACCCACTTATTTCTAGGAAATACCCATGCCCATTTGGCAACATTAGTCATGACCAAATCACCAAGTTGATGCTCAGAGTAGTTGGTCTATATAACTCTTCTCCCTGTAGGGAACCATCTAGAGTCTGTGCGGCTGCACATACTCCATTGTTGGGGGAGTTTGTGATGAAAATACTCAGCAAGTTTTAGGAGGTAGGAGGAACCCCCACAGAGAAAAAGGAAGAACATGCAAACCTGATACAAACATTGCCAGAGGTCAAGATCAAACCTTGTACTTTGTGTATGGGAGGAAAAATACATACCCATTATGCCAACTGTGTCTCTTACTTAATACATTCAACACTAAGGTTACATAACCTTAAGAAAAAAGGAGAGATACTGTCTCATACTAGCCTAAAAAGACATCAGACAGCAAAACTCTTAAAGAGCTCCCATTTTTCCCTGAGATAAAATAGCTTTAGTGTTGGCTGGAGGGATTTCAGGGGTTCAGGAAGAGTATAAGAGGTCAGCCCCCCAATAAAAAAGACATTTTGCCATTGGTCATCTTTTTCAACTGATACAACATTTTGTCCATTTTAGTTTCACCCATTAACAGTGACTCCTTTCCCTCTTATCTTAGCATACCATTTGGAGTGCTGTGCCTTCTTGTGACTGCATGCTTGTATCCGTTATTTTTCTGATTTTTGGCTTTGTTGTATATCAGCTGTCTTTCTCATTTTATGTTGGTTTCTTCTGTATGACTTTTGGACACTTGTCTGCTTTTGATGACTTTGTTTATTTATTTTTGTGTTATATTATTTTATTAATATTAGTTGAGGGTGAAGTGGACGACCAACCCTAATGTATCCATTTCAGTTTCAGTCTGGGGAATGTTCATGAGTGATTACTTGACACATATTTTTCAGATATATAAGTACATTTGTATATAATTTGACACACACACACACACACACACACACACACACACACATAAAAAAATTATATATATATATATATATATATATATATATATATATATATATATATATATATATATATATGCAGAGGTAGTATTACCAGTTTTAATTTGAAAATATCACTCAGCTGGATAACTTCGGAACCAGAACAATATCTAGGTAACAACTGAATCCATACAAGTGGTTTAGTAGATGCTTGTGGCTTACTAAATCAAAGGCCTTTATTAAGTCAGTAAAGAGGGCACCAGTTAGCTGACCTAGTCAGCATCGGTCAGTATTGTGTCATTTAATGATGTTTCAAGGTCTTACCATAACAAAAGAAAGTATATCTGTGTGTGGCATCCTTGATAGTAAATGTAATGAATGTGTGCAAATAGTCGTTAAATAGAAACCTTTTTCCTTTACTTAGTTACTTTTCTAAACCCACCACCACTTCTCATAGCTCATTACTTCTATTTTTTATTGCTAAACCCAGTTTCCAACTCTAATCCTAATGGAGTAGCTTTGCTAGTTTATTAACAATAGATGACACATCTTACATTTGGTGAACATTCAGCATTCTCTTTTGACAACGGAGCACATCTTGCCAAGTCAAGAAGATGCCTTTTGTAGCAGCACTTGCTTTTACATTGGATGCCTTCGATGCAAAGTTCTCCATTATCCTGCAAGAAAACAGACATTAAATGAATTCTAGTTGTCCTTTGCAACATCTGTGTCCATTTACCATCGTATAAACTTTATTTTTTCTCTCTTTCCTTCTTTCTTTCTTTTTTCAAAAAGAGTCTGCTGGGGAATATTAAGTGAAAGTTAAAAGTTAAAAAATAATGAGTCTTTACATACATTACATACACAGATGTAGATTAAGAATTAAATGTCATATATCTCTAAAATTTATCTGTGCAATATAGATGATGACTTTTAAAATAACAGTGTATAAGTTGTATGACATAATTAGATTGTGTTTCCAGTAATATATATAAAGTTCAGCAGACAGTTTGCTCTGCAGCTAGACCGTTTGGGCTAGACTTCTATAAACAGGCTTACACTGGGGCCCAGATTTAAAAAGACCTGCTCTTTCAGCCTGCTGTCAGTGTAATGGTCACTTACACTGAGAACAAGTCTTTTGGAATCAGGTCCTTTGTATTTTATTCAAGTTCATTAATATTTTTTATGAAGCAACAATAATATCTGGGAACTCTTCAGTGCTCAGCTAAGCCTTAGTCTCTTCTACTTGGAATACGGTAGAATAAAACCCAACTGCACCATTGCTGATGCCTTCAGAAGTTGTTACCTGACTTCCTGCATCTGGAAAAAACAACGATTGAAATAATCCTACAAAATGTAAATTATTCCCAATTACATCTATGGTATATTGAAGCAGAGCATAAGAATTATGATTGGTTTGCTGTTCTGTCCCTTTCTTCCATCTATAAACCCTGTGATGATGTTCTATGGGCTTGTCCTCTCCCTGATAAACACATGCTCTTCTTAAGTCTTTAGGACTTGACAGCATTTGACTGGCTGGGTTACTCTGAAAGTCATACCCATTGTGAGTATGAATGACAATGCCAAGGGTGCTTTTGAGGCCTTTTTAGTTTGGTCTGATATTGTGTGCTTAGAATATAAAGAAAAACATGGGGCCAGACTCATGAACACTTCCACTAGGTATACATGATCTGTATTCAAGAACATTACTGCTACATTTTTTGTGCTGTCTATTCATTCAGAAAGACTAGATTAACTCTAGGCATAGTTTAACAATACGGTAACCTTTATGAATCCCCTCAATATTTAAGGTTCCAAGAAAATCAGTAGGAAAACTAAAATTATGAGGAAGAAGGTGAGAGTTATGCTTGTATTACCTATTCACTCAGAATGGTATATATTTAGTGTAGGTGTCAATACATCTGGCACCTGATTTTCTTAGCTAAAATAGGTAAAACCTATCTAGTTTCAGAGAAGTGTTAGTTTTAGTTATCTGGGATTCTTGCCTGCCTTTGTTTTCTTTTTTTTTTTTTATTTACTTATTCATTGAAATAAATGGATTGTGCGACTTGGCCATTTTCAGTGATGGCCTAGTGTGAAAAGGCCTAGTAATACAAATTAATGCAAGCACTGTAAAAAAAAAAAAAATATTATAAACAGTTCAGTTGTGCAAGTTATGAAAAAAGAACATAGTTTTATGAGTTATTCTATGATTCTTCAAGGACAGAGTCAGCAAAGACCTTTCAGTCGAGACAAAAGACAAAAGGATAGCTCTGTAAACATTTCACAGACTGACAAATTGCAGAGTACGTACATCAACACAAGTTGAACTCCCCAACACAATACAAGAAAGTAACTAGACAAAAAGAGAAGGGTGAGTGTGTATCAGCACAGCCCCAAACCAGAGCCGACCTGAGCTGTCATGCCAACTAAAAGCTCTGGGGATGAAGGTGTGGTCAAATCCAGGAGTACAAGATGGAGGAAGTGTATGTTTCAGCTAGGGCTTATAAACTAGACCTTTGGAAAACTGTTATAGTTGTTCTAAAATGAAAAAGTAGAAGCAGCTGAAAATTGACAAAGATGCTGGTGCATTATCTGTCCATCATAAATATGTAAGTCATGCAGACAAAGAACGGTATAGCAAATGCCTTAGTACATTACTATGAGCAAGTTGCAGAAGTACTTTGCTTGATGAAGGTGTTATAATTTTCTCTAAGGCTTGGCAACATCAGACTTCATTGTATTTCTTATGGGATACTGCTCCGGGCAATAGGATGTGGACTTTTGCCTCATGTGAAAAAATATATTGCCATGTGACCCCTTTGGCATACCAGTCTCAACCAAATCAACATTACTGAATTTAAACAGTATTGCATCTTTGCAATGTTTGCATTTTCTTCCTATCTGTATGACTTTGTGTAAGCTACAATGTGTTCATAACATATAATTACTGTTCATTAGATCTCAACCATTTTTTGTTTTGTGTATTTGGTTTTATAGTTGCATATGACTGTTAGGCCTGGGTCAAGGCTGAAAAAGGTCCTTGGACCAGTACACTTACTTGGTTATCAAAATTAAATAAATAAGTAAATAAACAATATATAGCACTATTTGGTTCTAACATATAAGTGCAGGAAAATGGCACAAGGAGCAAAACTATAATTCATACAAACACAACAAATGCATCCTTAAGAACGTCTAGACAGAAGTAACCTGGGTGAAAAACTAGGCGATGCATCATTAAAAGCAGACATCTGTGTGAGGACTGCAGCTGTTTGAATCAAACAGTTTAAGAAGTAGAAGTCAGGAGTGTCAATGGACAGATGTACTACAAAGGGAAGATCCTGACTGGCATTGCTGGTGGACAAATGGAATACAGTATTGTCAGTTGTAAAGAGTAGGTCTGTATCTCAAGATGGCCGGTGCTACCCGTGATCGTACCCAAAAGGCCAAGAAGTGACAGAGGTAGTGATATGAGATGATTCATGCCAGCTGTATTGTATGGTCATTTATAAGGAATGCAATGGCATTTAAAAAGTGGTCTGAGAAGTAGGTCAAGAAAGGTTAAAACATTAATATTCCAACATATGCAGTTCAAATTTACAAGTGACACTTGTTTTTACCTACAGCAGTAAGGAAAATGCTCCTGTCTTCCAACCTTGTGGATTTAGGATGGTAGCTACAACCTCTGTTAGAAAAGCACACAAAGAAACAGGTTCATACCTTTCTCTTTTATACATGCTAATGAGTACATTTTTTCTTAGAGAACCTTGTTTTTTGGACTGGTTTACAACAACTAACCACTCTACATATGAACATGTGAAACAAGAGAAATGTATGTGTATAGGGCCACAAAGAAAGCAACAAAACCAAAAATAAATTGTGCATCAGACAATTTTATTTCTGTTATTTATTTCCACGCAAGACCCTGTTAACATAGCTGTGAGTCTTTGAAGGAGCAAAACTACCATGATGATATCTGTACCTCTTGCAATACTTTCTGAGGTTGTGAACAAGTTAACTGAATTTATTTTGCAATGATGTGTTGAATATATACATATATTTTATATATATATATATATATATATATATATATATATATATATATATATATATATATAAATATATAGATCTAGAGTATGCTTTTGCTAAAGCCATTCTCCAGGGGCTCCTGGACTCTTCCCTTTCCATCTCCCAAATATAGTCTGCTGTGGTAATCTACCCATATAGCTAAGGCTACTGCAGCAGTGATTGATATGAAGAACACAGTACAGCTGTGTAAGTTAAACTTACCATAGTAGTAGCTGTTTGAATGATCACTGTTTCAGTAGCCACTCCCTTCCTCCTTCCATCTCCCTTGTTTTTTTTTTTTTTTTGTTTTGTTTTTGGTGTATTTTTTATGCCAAGGCATGAACATTTATTTGTTGTTATTGCTAGCCTTGT
Source organism: Protopterus annectens (assembly GCF_019279795.1). NCBI lineage: Eukaryota > Metazoa > Chordata > Ceratodontiformes > Protopteridae > Protopterus > Protopterus annectens. Next base: position 1,291,711,572 of record NC_056733.1, on the reverse strand, counting down.
CTTTTCAGGGCTCAGCCCCCCCCCCTCTCTGCTTGAGGAAATCTCTGAAAGGACCAGGAGTGGCCTTAGGTCAACTGGTGCCCTAGGCAAAAGGGCACCATGGCACCCCCCAGCACACCATCCAGTGCCCCCATCCTGGTCTACCTACACCAAATAAATACAGGAAAAGTGCCCCTACTAAAGCGGCACCCTAGGCGGCCGCCTAGTTGGCCTATGCCTAAGGCCGGCTATGGAAAGGACATTGCACCCAAATTTGTTTTTTAATCAGCTCAGCTTGAGCAGCTTGACAGTCTGGGTGTGAGGAAGGTGCCCTGAGGCGTTGGAAGCTGTTTGGCTGTTATATGCTTGTCAGGCTATAACTAGGCAATCAACTGAAAATGATTAATGTCTGGGTGCATCTAACACCCCTGTTCTTGTATGATTATATCCATTCTGTGAAGAAGCTTGTAGTAATTTCCCCTGGCTATTTCCAAAAGAAGAGAAAACCATGGTTGCCTTAGCCAGAACGGAGTCTCCACAATGATCCTGGGGGATTTCTTCTGAATCTTCAAAAGTACCCTGGATATTAGTGGAAAGTGTAGAAAGGTACTTTGGAACATTCCTGTCCAAAGAAAAGAAAAGCCATTTGTTTTCCAGGCCTTCTTGCATGGAATCATGGAGCAGAATTTTGCCAGTTGATTGTTTGGAGAGGAGGCAAAGAGGTCTACTTGGGGAACTCCCTCACAGATGGATCAAATCTTGGAAGACCCACGGCTCTAGTTTTCATACTTAAGCATCTACTCTTAGTCTTGTTCAGCTTGTCAGTTTGTCTGCCACATAATTTAGCTCTGATGAAATTTAGAATGCCTGTAGAGAGAAATTGTGCTAGAAGCTATATCTTAAGCTAACATGGCTAGTCTGGAAAGGGGGTATGACCTAGTTTACCCTTGCTTGTTGATGTACCACATCACTATTGGATTGTCTGTAACCACTTGAAGAGGTCCCAGGGACCAAAGATGGTTCAGAGAACTGAGTGTCTTGATCAGGGCAAACCTTGATATTTATGTGCTTGCATCAGTCCTTGGTGGTGCATAAATGGGAAAGAGAGAGAGAGAGAGAGAGATCTGTCCTTGGTGACCCATACCGCCCTACACTTTTATCTCTCCTGAAAAAGTTCCCCAAGCATCTGTGATGGCTGAATGCTTTGAATCAGGGAGGGAGAAGTTGAGACCTTGATTTAAGGATATCTGTTGTCTCTGCCAAGTGATTTCTCTTCTGACAAACCCCAGTCCTAAGATCTAAAAAAATAAAGGGTATTGATGCTGGGATCAAAGGGATTTCAGATACTACTGTATCTCTCTCATGTGGAGTTTTGCCAGGGGTATCATGAAAATCATGGATGTCACGAGGCCAAAATTCCTGAGATATTCCCTCACAGTGACTGAAGTCTGAGTGGAAAACCTTAGAACTAGATCAAAATAAAGATTTATTTTCTTCCTGTGGAAGAGAAGCAGTTTGAACTGAGGTGTCTAGTTGGCTTCCCAGGAACACAATCCTGTATGAGGGATTCAGGAAAGACTTTTAAATGTTTTCTTGGAATCCCAGCTTGTGCAAGAGATCTTTCACACAAGAGAGAGATTCCTAACATTTTGAAAAGACTCTGAAAGAAAAGCACATCATCTAAATACAGAAAATTTTGGATATTCTGTAGCCTGTAATGACTTATAACTGGTGCTAGATGCTTTGTGAACAATCTTGGTGCAGTGGATAGTCCAAATGGTAAGGCAGAGAACTAATAATGTAATCCAGACACAAAACCATAAGAAATACCTGAAGTCTGGATGAAAAGGAGTGCAATGATAAGCATCTTTTAAGTCTAATGTTCCGAGGAAACTTGAAAGAGGAAGGAAAGTCAACAGCTGTGAAGTGAAGTCATTTTCAACAGGTTTAGGGAAGAAAGATCCAGAACTGGTCTCCAAGTGTTTTCTTTTTTTGTGACTAGGAACATCTTATAACCCCCCACCCCTTCTTAATCTGGGAAAGAGAAACTGGTTGTACCATTCCTTGGGACAGTATGTGATGAAGAACAGGAGGAAATAAAACCGTCTGACCTGCAGGATGAGGAATAACCCCTTAGAAAGGAGGAATTTCATCCCACTACCATCTGTAACCCTGATGAACGATTTTCAGAACCCATTTGTCTGAAACAATCTGTTGCCAAAGAGAAAAATGGAGATTCAGACTTTCTGGAAGAGAAAGAGGGCCATTGTGTGTGTGTGTGTGTGTGTGTGTGTGTGTGTGTGTGTGTGTGTGTGTGTGTGTGTGTGTGTGTGTGTGTGTGAGTGTGGGGGGGGGGGTCACAAGGTCTCTTGAATAGTCATTCAGATTTTTTGGACTGTCCTTAGTTTTGGGAGGTTTGAGAATCCTTTTTGGAACCTCTTTGCCACTTCTTTTTAAATGTCTGTTTGCCTGAATTTTGTTGAGACTGTTAATTCTGTTTTTGCCATAATTGGATGAGGAGAAAGAAAATCCCTTGGACAAGTTGAAAAAGGACTGCTGAAAAATCTTAGAGATTCCCTGGATGAGCATGTCCCTTTCATTATACTTTTTGATCACATCTGCAGCAGAGGGGCCAAACACTAAATCTCTAGCCAAAGGAGAATTTAAAATCTCATTTTTAACACCATCTGGAAGGTTATGAGAATGTAGCCAAGCAAACCTCCTTAAAACCATACCAGTGACCATATCTCTGGAAGAAGTATCAACAGAGTCATGCACACACAGGAGTAGTGGGGCCTATGTTTAATCATCGAACAGCACGTTAATCAAATGGCAGTTCATCAAACACTAAACACTGAACCTTCCTTTAATCAAAAGGCCAAATCATTGTAAAACTTTACATTGAATGATGACAGTTGGCCAACATCAAGGAAATGGAATAGAGCACTTACTGATAACTTAGTTATAAGGAAACCTGCCATTTCCCCACTATAGTGTGACCTCGGAGTTAGTATATATAATTAGTGGGGGTGTGGTCCACCTGTGCAATAGAAATAAAAAAATAAGTTATTTAAAGCAGATCTTCTTCACAAGAAGAAACTGTATATAAAACTTTCCTCATACATTTACAATATGTTGGAATAAACATTAACATTTGAGCCTGGCAATTTAAAATTCTGAAATTCAGAGCTGCAGACTTACACACCTTTTCCCCATACCTATAAATAATTTTCCCATCCTTATTAGAAAGAGTAGGATTGGAATAAACTAAGTGTTTAGCAGCAGAGGAGTCAACTAAGGCTATAGCTGCTGGGTTAGGTTTGGGAATAGTGTATAAAAATTTAAAAGATTATAGAACTTTATATGTCCTATCTGCCTTTTTAGGAAAAACTGGCTGACTATCAGGAAAATTGCAGGAAATAAATAGGTAAAATTACATATTAGCAATGAAGTAAACTGAAACACCTGCAAATAGTTGCACTGTTTATGTGATAATCCTATTGTAATGTTTTTTATGAAAGGCTTGTGGCAAAGTTAACTAGGTTATCTGGTCTTTTCGTGCAAAATGATTTTTTTGAATGTAGCTATCATTGCTGGTTACTTCTAAAGTAATTCTCTGACCAGGATCATGGGCAGTGTCTGTGTGTGTGTGTGTGTGTGTGTGTGTGTGTGTGTGTTTGCATATATATAAATATATCCAGTATCAATGTGCATAATCCAATTTTTACTGAAAATACAAATACAAAAAAGCCTAAGGAAAAACATAGACCACAGTTTCTCCATTATATACTGCCTCATTAGTGCTATTATAAAGCAGCAAACACCACCTTAAAAAATAAGGAAATGGAAGTGACATCACCAAAATCTATTTCAAGAAATATTATACAACACCAACTATATTAATATAAATACATGAAAACAATCATTTAATCCACAAATAAAATTTCTTTTTAAATAAATTATTACTAATGCAAAAAATATAACCTCAATAATGGATGTTTAAAAAAATAAACTTATAAAGATTAATTTAAGCCTGGCTTATATACACCTCCAAAACTAATTATTCACGGTCTCTTTTTTATTTAGAATGTCTGCCCATGTGGTAAAATTAAGTCTTTGCTTATCTACTGCATCCAATCCAACAGGCATAAACAATGCTGTAGGATACTGTAATGTATGTTTATATAGAGCACACCTCTCATTTTTGCATCTAATATCACTCAAATGCAATGACATTTTCTGCTTCCAGTTCCTCTGGATCTGCCCAACATAAAAAGATCTACAATTACATTTAGCTATATATATCAACTAATCTGTGCTGCAAAATATAAAATGTCTAATTTTGTAAACACTCTCAGTATTACAAATGTTAAACTTTGTTGATTACAACAACAGGATAGGAACCTTTTAAGCCGCAGTCTTCATGTCAAACATTGCTTTCACACCCTATTGATCATTTATAGAGTGAAAAAACTATCCTAAATGCTTGCCTTTCTTATAAGAAAAATGATAAAAGGGAGATAAATGTTCAAAAAATATATCATTAGTCCAGAGATGCCAATGTTTCTGTACAATCCTTTTAACAGGAAGTATTTACTCTATAAGTGACTAAAAAGTGAATATTATTACTGACATTCAGTTGTCCACCTTCCTGTTTATATTGCAACAATTTAGCCCTCAATTTAACTTTAACTTCAGCAATTAGTCCTTGTAACTTCTTATAATCATATCCCCTCTTAACAAACGTCCCTGCTATATCATTAACTTCCTGAATGAATTGAGCATCATCATCATTTATGATCCATTTAATACATAAAAAAAGAGATTTTAGAATGTTTGATACAATATATGCAAGATGGAATCTCTTCAAATGTGAATAGGTATTTCTAGTAAAAGGCTTCCTATATAAATTGGTAACTAGGGTTACACCTATCAGTTTAGTTACTGTTACATAGCATAGAAAAAATGCTATAGTAAGCAAATTGGATGTATACATAAAGGAAAAGCCAAAATAATTCACATTCAAATACTGAACATTTTTTGAAATTTTCTACTAATGATTCCCATAGCAATCCGCAATTATCCATAAAAAAATCATCACATAGAAATTGTTAAAAAAATACGTTGAATTCTTCATTGTAAGTAAATTCAAGTTCAACGAAACTTATACAAAGATCAGTATAAGTAGGAACAAATGCCATCCCCATGACAGTACCATTTAACTGATGATAGCAATTTCCTTTGAAATAAAACATGTTACACTTCAAAAATAATTTCAGCAATGTAACTATAAACTTATTATATTTCAAGGGATACAAATTTGCTATCTAAATAATATCTAACAGCCTTCAAACCAAAGGCATGTGGAATACTAGCATATAAGTACTGCACGTCAAGGGTATGTAAAATAGGACTAGCATTTAACAGCAAATCCTGTACTAACTGTAAAAAATGTAAAGTATCCTATAATTTACATTTTTAACACGTTTTAAAAGGGGTTTCAAAAGCTTTTCCTAAAAAAATTGAAAGTTGTTCCATTATATAACATCTACTGGACAACATATGATGTCCAAGAAATGGAAATCTTTCTGTATGTATCATAGGTAAAACATAAAATTATTATTTCTCAGGAAGAAGCACACCAAGTTGATCTCTAAGCTCATTTATAATAATACCACTTAAATATGGTGACTCTAGACAACTATCAATCTGATTCCTAAAATAAGAAACTGGAACCAAATATAGTGAGTGATAAAATAAGGGGTTACCCAGTTGTCTTAAACACTCTGTATAATAATCATTTCTATTCCAAACAACCACAGCCCGACCTTAATCAACTTGTGTAATAACTAGATCCTACCTTGATAGCAACTTCTTAAGTGCTGTTCATTCAGCAGGCGTTAAATTAAAGGAAATGTTTTCAAATATAGAATCCCTTTCATTAAAAAATCTAAAATAATTTCTTGCTCAAAAATTCTAAGTGCAAGATGGTAGGATGATTAAATTCAGACAGTTTCAATCTCAAACTCACTAAATCAAAATGTATTTCTGTCAGATTTAGTTGTCGATTGATAACCCAATACTTCAAACTCAGTAGCCTACAAAACCTACATAATTCTTCTACAAAATCAATTTGAGAAACAAACAAAAAAAAACTTGGAACAAAAAAAAGACTTTTATTAACAATTTAATTTCAGTATCAGATAAAAGTGAGTTAGAAATATTAACCACCAGGTCATCTAACCCTAAAGTTGTTGAAGTATTATCTGTGCCATTTGTGTTTCTATTTCAATGCTTCTTACCACCTCTCCTTTTTCTAAAGGGTTCTCTGCAGCAAGCACACCCAAACTACAACATTTAGAACATGGCAAAGAATCTGAAAGTTCAGTTTCAGTATCAGTATCCGAAAACAAATCAGTATTTGATGATTCCTCGGATTTGTAAGATAGATTTATGTCTAAAACTGGAATGCTTACTCTTATTGGAGATGTCTTTACTATCATTCCCAACATCTGTTTTCTATTTCAGAAAAACATACAGTTCACTTATGTATACACCAGGTAAAAGCTATCCCTGCTTTATTATCATTTAAATCCACTTTAAATTTTTTAAATTTTCTGGCCTCTAGTTCTTTGTTAATTGCATCTATCAAGTGAGTGCATTCCTGTACTGAACTATCAAATAATTGATGTGATTTAAATATTATTATATTTTCATAGGCTTTTCAACTTTTTCATAGATTTTTAACAATTTCACTCTCATAAAAGTCCACTAAAAGATTTAAAAGTAACTTTGATGCTGCTGCTTGAATCTCATGCCATTTTGCCAGAAAATCAACATCATGATGCTACAATTAGATATTCAGAAGTCTGTGACATTTGGATTTGTTGGATTTGTACGTATGTATGTATATATATATATATATATATATATGTATGTATATATATATATATATATATATATATATAAAACACACACACATACACACATATGCACACACACACACACACACACACACACACACACACACACACACACACACACACACACACACACACACACGCGTGTGTGTTTGTGTATCAGCAGGCTGTTGTTAGTAGTGTATTTTAATTTTTACATTGACAGAAATATTTTTTAAACATAAAGTCGATTTATTAGTTGCATTGCCTCCAGTGCTGATTAAAGTAGCAAGCAATCAGAATGAATACATGCTTAAGACTAATTTTTGGAAATGTTGTGAAGCCTTATTTACACTAGCAGTGGTATATAATAAATTCAGCAAGCTTATCACTGAAAATGTCAAACCAAGACGGGATATATATATATATATATATATATATATATATATATATATATATATATATATATATAAGTTTGTATTTGTTATTTTCAAGCAGGCAGTTATGATTAATTATATTCCCCTTGTCACAAAAGTAAATATTGTCAGCCTAACTATCTGGAATTTTGTAAGTAATTAATATGTCATTTGTAAAATATTAATATGATTTATATAGAAATGCAACAAAAGGAGATACTGCCAGCCCAGCTATCTGGAATTTTGTAAGTGGTTGTGTGTCATTTGTGAATATCAACATGATTCGCATGCCTGTGTTACAAATGTCCTAGAACTGTATGTCATATTGTATAGATGTGTGCGGAAGAGATATTTTTTATGCACTGTTATAACAGTTTGTTTATATATATATATATATATATATATATATATATATATATATATATATATATATTTTTTTTTTTTTTTTAACAGGGGGAGACTGAAACACAGGAGATTAACTTGCAAAATGTCAGAAGAATGGTTGAGGTTAAGTTACTTTGTAGCTGGGCCATAAATGAAAGGATGTCATCTCTCAGTTTCAGTTAACAGGAGACTGGGTGTCTATACTAGGGGAGTCTGTGTTGCCTTGAAAGAGAGATAATTACTAGGCTTGAGATATAGAAGTGTTTTATTGTTTTAGGACTTCCAGGATATGAAAACATCTGAGGAAAAGCCTTTATGTATTTTTACAGGTAGATGCTAAATGCTACCTCAGCGGTTGTTTTTGAGCCAGGGATCTGAAGTCAGATGACAAGAAGTGATGTCATGCTGCAAGTATCCCAGCAGCAATATTTGAGATATTAATTTAAGAACTCTCTGAGAGGGAGAGAGAGAGAGACAGTGCATTTTGTATTTGTCTTTGACCTGACATGAATATCCACTCACTACATTTGCCTTGCTCTGTAAGTAAGTTAATTAAGGTACAGTAATTTTTTTAGATTCAGTAAGGAATATAGTAAAGGTTAGTTTAGGTGTTTTCTGTATTTATTTGAGACTGTCCTGCAATGTTGTTTTAAATATTTCCTGTGATGTTGAACTCTGAAGTCACTGTGAATACATATTTGGTATTGTGTTGTTCTTTTATTATTTTCTATTATTAAATATATTTAAATATGTCATTGTGGCTGATATTTGTGAGATGTATTTATCTGTTAGAGAACTTGTATATCTGTCTGGTGGCACTGTGCAGGCCACTACTAATAGCCTTGCTCTTGGTCAAACTACTGTTAATAGCAAAATTACACAGTAGGATTGGACTCCATTTGGTAAGGGCCTTAAAGTAGCTGATAAGTAGTGACTGGTGGCAGGAAAAGCTACCTTATAATCTGGGCAGAAGGAGGCATAGCTAATAAACATGTGCCAACCTTTACCAGGTGTGTGTGTGTGTGTGTGTGTGTGTGTGTGTGTGTGTGTGTGTGTGTGTATGTGTGTGTAATTCAAATCTCAAATTGTGTGGGTGTGTGTCAGCCACTTGGGAAGGGACATGAATCATTGGTTGAACAGAGAGGGTGGTGGAGGTCTTGATTTGGCCAGTCAGCTGAGATCTAAACCCTATAACTGTGCCAGTGGGGAGTCTTACTAGGGATCTGGAGAAAGAGGTAGAAACCAGCCCCAGATTGACTGAGGTCTCTGTGTGCTCTTAAGGGAAATTGCACTTTACTGTGTGTGTACTAGTCATCCTCCCAGTGTGTACATCCCCCACTGTTGCCAGTGGTGGGGATTGAGGCTCCTTGATTACTGAGCCAGTGTTGGGACATCACACCCTTAATAAGAAAATTAGAATGGTTATATTAATTTGATAATGCACTTAATAAAAAATGCACTGGAATTAAGCAATAAGGAATACAGGTGAAAACTATAACAATTACAGTAGTGTGTCCAGCTCAGAAGGAGTAATTAATACACAAAATGAAGCCTTGCAGTCAGTCATGCAACTATTTTAACAATAATGAACATATAATGCTTGCTTGACTCTAAACTGGACCAAGCTGTCATGTTATCTAAAAATATTTACTTATTTATTTGGAGTTGTAGAATCCCATGTAGTTTTTATCACCAGCAATCTGTATTTTTTGGAAAATACTCCTTCTCTTCACTCCAAACAACGTTAAGAACTGGGACAAGCAGCAAAAAACAAACGGAAACAACTGTCAAACAATTCATTTTATCACTTAGTGCTTTTGTCCCTTGCTAAACTTAGATGTAGGACTTCATCAGACAAAAATAGGATAATGAAGTAGGATGGCTATTTAAAGTTTAAAAACTCCAATCACAGAGCACATGTAATGAATATTAAGCAAGTCACATTACAACACATTAAATAATTCATGAAAGTCATTGGCATAAGAACTGTTGCTATGATGTGTAGTGTTAAAAGCACAAATAGAAATAATAATAATAGTAATTCTAAAAATTAATAAAAATGAAACTTTAAAAGACTAAAACACCCAAGAAATCTATGTTCAAATTAAATTTGAAGATGTATTTTGGAGAAGACAAAATAGGTCAAGGAATAAAAGAGAACACTTTAAAGGAAAAAAAAGAGCTTTTATTCTTCCTTCCCATCTCATGCTTTCCACCTATGAGAATGCGTGTGGTGACCAAATTAGAAACATCATTAGTCACAGAGGCAATGGGGCTGTTTTGGATATTTAACAAGAGATGAACGAGTGGTGCTGAAAATATTATGACAGAATTATTCGGGCCATGAAACCAGATTGGGGGGCAGTACTGATGGACCATCTGGATTATTCTGCTAAAATGTCTGACATCCATAATGACGAAGAGGTGTACCTGAGGCTATCTAAAAACAAACTCAATATTGCTTACAAAAAATTGATTATCAGTTTATTGACATGTTGGATCAAGGTTTCATTATGGCTGAGACTTTTGATTTTGTTAAAGTTGATTATCCATTGATACCCCCAATATTCAGCATAAGCAAGATCCACAAAAGTACTACTAACCCCCCATCGAGACGTATTGTGGCATCACATGTATTGAAAACTGAGATTTTAGTGGGCCTTTATTGACGTGAAATGCAAATACATTATTTCCAGGCATGAACATTTACTACGTGATTCTTCGCACCTCCTTGAGAAGTTAAACAATCTTGTTTTTGACAATGAAGTTTTATTTATCACCATTGATATAGCCAATTTATTGTCTGCTATTTCTCATGGTTTAGGTTTGGAAGAATTTACCAGGGTACTTTATGACTCCCACAGTTTTGACAACCATGACATTAATGTTATCAGTGCATTTATGGAACTTGTTTTAAAAAACAATTTTGTGTTTTTCAAGGGTGAATATTTTCACTAAAGGATAGGAGTAGCTATTGGTGCAAAATGTGCCCCAGTGTTTGCTAACATTGTTCTGGTAGCATGGGAAAAGAACGTTGTGTTTGACTCCCTTTTTTACAACTATATTCAATCCTATTTTAGATTTCTGGATGGCATCCTTATTTTATGGTGCTGGAGTGAGTCACAAATGAAAGACTTTGTTACCCATTGTGGGAGTTCCACTGAATTCTAAAGGCTTACATACAGAAAGGCCTTCAGTAAGACAGCTGACAGTTGTTTCTGCCTGTTTTTTGCTGCTTGCACCAGTTCTTAGTCTTGTTTGGAGTGAAGAGAAGGAGCATTGTGTTAATTTTAATTAATTAATTGGAAAATACTGCAGAAAAGGAAAAGGTCATTGCCACAACAGTTGATGCTTGCATTCCTAACAAAAACAAAATAATAAAGTTTAAATTTCAAATTACACTCTTCTACTTTCTCTAATTTTCATAAAGCCTATAAAAGTTAATGGGTCTGTTATTAAGACGTATTATTTTCTGACTCTGAGAGCATCACTGATAATCTACCACATATAGCTATATCTATCTATCTATCTATCTATCTATCTATCTATCTATCTATCTATCTATCTATCTATCTATCTATCTGTCTGTCTATCTATCTGTCTATCTATCTATCTGTCTATCTATCTGTCTATCTATAGTTCAGTCTACTTTACTGGTTAACAAATAAATCAACATTACAAGGTGTAATACCCTGAGGTGTGGCCATTAAATCAATTACTAAAGCTAAAGGAAGCATTCATACCTCTCAACCTCTTGTCTTGGTGCAAAAATTCTGGACAAAGCCTGAGAAAAATGGGAGGAGCAAAGGCCCAGAAATAGGGATATATTTTAAATATTGCTCATATAAACTTAGAAACTTGCTAGAATGACAAGTTTTGTGTCAATGTGCATTTTCTGAAGAATTTGAAGTCCGAAACTCAAATGTATGTCATTATTTAGGGGCTTCAGTCTTCAGATCATCCCAGTGATTTGCCAGAAAATCACAAATTTTATTAGGAATAGACCAAAAATACGAGGCAAAAATCTGGACATTCTGCGAAAATCTGGATAGTTGAGCGGTATGAAAACATTCAGCTATTCTACTGGTGGATGAAGTTTGACTTCTCTAGCATTGATTGCTGAGAGTCCAGACACCAAGGACTAAAGTACCTTTACAGAAAATCATTGTCAAGGAGATGTGCCCAAAGTGATGCCCAATTTTGAGAAATTTTCCTCTTGTATGAGTTGGTATGAATGTGGAGTTGCATGTTCTTATAAGTGGTTCATTTACTGCTAGAGAGGGTGCTGAGTGTGAATGTAGACTTGAATACCATATTTCATATTATATGCATTGCATTTGTTATAACGGGTTCAGCATGTGCAAAAGAATTATTATGGTGTACTGCTTGGTATGTAAAAAACACTACATTTCTTGCTCATGTTTATAGGTAGAGCACATAACTGCCAGTACTATGCTTTGCCTGCTAAAAAGTCAAAAACTGTCATGAAATGACTGACACTAAAGAATCTGGTATGAGAAGAAGTTAAAAAATGTACAGGGTTGAGATGCATCTGAGAGTTTTTAAGGTCACACTATGAAAATATAACTTATGGTGCTCTGCTGTTACTCAAATAGTTAATACTTGTTTTGGTGATTTGAGTAATTTCAGTAATACTGCGAGCAATGTTGCAAGGTCACTTCTGCAACTTTTAACATCTTGAAGTTGACCTCAGTCCAGTTTTACAACCCAGTTAACAACAACACATATAAATTAAAAAATAAATAAAATAACTTCACAGTTGCTAAAACGTGGGAATAAGGAGATATTATCTTGCATGACCTTGGAGTTTAGTGAATTTATGAACATGAGATAGTGTGGAAGCAGGGGCCTTGGAACAAGCAATATTTTTTTGTTAACATTTAATGCTAGTTGAACATCAGTGATTTTTTCCCCCTGATAGTAGGAGGGAAACTTGTAGACATATGATACTGACATGAATAGGTTTTTTCTATCTGTGATACAAGTCATACAGTTGAAGTACTGCTGCTGATGGCAATGCAAAAAAAAAAAAAAAAAAAAAGAGACGGACTACCAGTAAGTGTAATTTATATAAAATGCATGCTTTGGACTTACTGCTATCCATTACAATGACATTAGTGCCAGATACATAAACAGGTAAGAGTGATGTAAAATTTTGAAAGATAAAATGAGTAACTCTTTGTTTATGCATTTTGTTCAAGCATGTGATGTGGGGGGGGGGTTCAAAGTCTCACAATTTAACTTGATTGCATTATAAAGGATTCCAATATAAGACAGAAGCATGATAGGTAACATCATTAAAATGAAACTTGACTAGGTCAGGCAGCCAGTACATCTGAATGAAGGTGCACAATTATTGGTGCTTGATTCAAATGCACCATCTCTTAGAATGGTTGCCTATAAGCCTGCATTATGGGAAGGGTGACTGAGTGATTGTGAAGATTATATTAATAAATAATATGCATTATGCATTACAGTTATTATCAATAGATTTTCATGAAAACAATTAATTTCTCTTTGTATTACTATATTAGAAACAGGGGTAGCAGACCTGCATGCATTTTATTTAACATCACAATTTAATGTTGACATCACCGTGGAGATTTTATGATTTCCCCCCAAATTCTTTTTGTCTAGATAACCAAGTTTTGAGTTCCTTGCTGTAACAAAATAACATTTTTTAAAATTTTTTTTTTCTGTAGCTATTTCCTTTGTAGGCCTATTATCTGCTGACAGATCTGCCAATTAATGAATGTAGCAGAAAGGCACCCTGACCTGCTAAGGTCTCAGGATGCTTGACCCAAATGAAATAGCTAGTGTATTTAGTCATCATTTTTTTTTTAAATGATTCACATGTACCTTATAGAACCGACCCTAGGGTGTCAGTACATATCCTTTATAACAATCAGTTCTTTAAAAAAATAAAATATTTTCAGAAGCAAGTAAAATCTAACGCAGTCCTCTCCCAAACATCTTCTTCTTCTTCTCCTTTTGGCTTTTCCTGTTAGGGGTTGCCACAGCGAAACAATGGTCTGCAGAACTATTAGCAGTAGAGTTTTATGGTGTTGAACTTGATCTTCTACAGAATGCAAGCACATGCACACACTCACACCTATGGCCAGTTAGAGTGCCCAATCCACCGTCTCTTTGGAATGTGGTAGGAAACCGGAGCACCCAGATGAAACCCACATAATGAAGACATGTATACCCCACACAGAAGGCACCCCAGCTGAGAATCGAACCAGAGAACCTCTTGCTGTGAGGTGGCAAAGCTAACTGCTGCATCAATGTGGCCACTCAGTCCTCTCCCAAACATAATCCCATGTTACTGAATGAGCCATAACTGTCTCTTTCATGTGGCTCGCTTCTTTAGGGAAGGATTAATTTCTAAAAAATCCTTGTATAGTCTTTCTTCAGGAAGAAATCTTTATTCTGTGAGTATGCTTCTAGTGATGTAGGTTCAGCAAGCCTTCCAGAGTGCAAAGGTATTTGGTGGCCATGTAATTACTGTCCCATCTCAAGGAGTGCTGATATCCCACCATGAGTGTATTATGTTGTGGATTCCAGTATAAGCATGTTTACAGTAAAATGAAGATATGGAACAATATAACACCACTGGCTTAGTTTCATAGACAGCATGTCTATATACAAAATATAGAAACGTATCCCATCATCTGTCAATCACTGCATCGTATTTATAATTTGGCTGACAGATATCAACAAAAAAAAAAACACTCCTGACCCCAAGATGGCGTAGACATTCACCATTTCCCATCACACCTCTGCAAGGCTTGGGAGCCTAAGTTGTTGAGAAGGTATACGGCACTAAACGCGGTGAATGGAGATATGTGATTGTGAAGATTTTAGCTGCTGGAACATGTTTGGGGTGTATTTAATTGGTTTATTTAGAAAAAAAATGAAGGAAGTCCATGCGAGCAAGTTGTCAGTGGCCTACCCATCTTCCTGTTTAGTCCACTGGTCAAGATCCAGGCATAATTCCAAATACTGTCTGCTTGCAGATTCAAAGCAGTCCATACAGGAGGTATTGCACTGATATAGTCTTTGAAACAAATAACAACAGATCCAAAACATTAATATGTTTTATATAATAGGAACTAATGCAAATATAAGCTATTTGTACCTCAGTGAAAAGCACTTACTGGGAGTCAGTTGGTGAAAACGACAGGTTCATTAAGAAATATTTTTTTTAGGTGGCCATGGTGGTGAAGTGGTTAGCATCATCACCTCACAGCAAGAGGTTCTCTGGTTCAATCCTCGGCTGGGGTGCCTTCTGTGTGGAGTCTGCATGTCCTCCCTGTGGTTGCGTGGGTGTCCTCCGGGTGCTTCGGTTTCCTCCCACATCCCAAAGACATGTGTAGGTGGATTGGACACTCCAAATTGGCCCTAGGTGTGTGTGTGTGCCTTCTGTGCAAGGTTGGGTGCCGGGCTGGCAACTTGACACTGTAAAAACTCCACTGCCTATCATGAGCAGACAGGTGATCCGCTGTGGCGATCCCTAACCAGGAAAAGCCAGAAGAAGAATTAAGAAATATTTTTTCCAGTAACGTCTGTAATTATTCCCTGTTATATCAAAAACTTAACTGTGATAGTACCTTTTTTATTAGTATTCAGAGAGTGTAAGTCTTAATAGAAATTCCACTAGATAAATACCTACTAAAAGCGAATTCAAAGATGGCTTCCTTAAATTGAAAGCTGCTTTGCTTCTTAACTTTGGTCTCTGTATCCTGCTCTGCCTAGATCACAATGCATGATATCATAACTCTATTCTTTTGACTCAGTAAGATAACAGGGCCTAAATCTAGCATAGCAGACTTGCCTTTAAAGTACTTTCTTCTTATCATTGGTTTGGAAACTAAATATATGCTACTGAGCCCCCCACCATAATCTCTTGATGGAATCCAGTGTGACCACTTTTATTGTTTCTTGTCATTAGCTTCATCTAAGAGGCACTCTAGTAGTATGCTTCCTGGAAGGTAGTATGCAGAACATTTATCATGACACTCAGAGCAGAGAAAAAACATATGCACATCCACTCACAGTCAAAACTGCAGTATTTCAAGGAAGTGTACTCGTATCAGGGCTACTCAGTGTAGCAATAGACTAGATTCTTGAAAAATCTGTCCTGACATCCAAACTGGCATGGATTTGTACCTCAGTTTTCTTATCCATGCTAGTGATATTTTCTGCAAAAACAACAATGCAGAAACTTAGCTTGTGTTAAATTACTTACAGCAAAATGCTGAACATTTATGGCTAAAATTCAGCCTATCCAAAACAAGTAATCATAAATGCCATGCAGCAGCTTTGGCTGGTTTTAAATAATGAGACAATAGAGCAAACCAAAACTTTCAAATATCTTGACTGTCACATACACCCGAAGAAGACAGATGATATTGCTGTTTGCTTCGAAATACACAAATAACACAAAAACTGAACACCACACAGCCAAAGGTTGATCCACACAAATGAATAATAAAAATAAAAGCAAATGCAGATCAACCACCACAGCAGGTAAAATGAAAAAGAAAAAGTTTGATGGCGAGGGCTGTCATGGGGTTACCACTTCATCAGACCATGTAAAACATCCAAAATCACTCAATGTAAATAGAAATATAACAACCAATGAAAGTAATCCACTTGAGTTATACCATTGCATTACAACTACACAGAGTGCCTGGTCTTAATAACAGTTTACCCTTGAAACCTGTTTTGAAGGGGAGGTGACAGTTTTTTAATTGATTTTTATTGGCCTGTTTTTATTGTTGTAATTTCATTGGTTGTTATATGTCTAGATTAAGTGGTTTTTGGATGTTTTACCTGGTCTGATGAAGCAGTAACCCCAACATATACAACACAACTTTTATCAATTAAAAAATGTTTATAACAATTGTCATCCAAACAAAAACAAAACACCATTTTGTCATTAAATCAATTCTACTTCATAAATATTAATGCTTCTGAAACAGCATTCAAAAACTGGAATCTTTTAATTGTACTGCTTCAGATGAATTCTAAACATCAGTTTAAATAACCATCAAAAAAAGAAAGATATGCAAGTGATATGCATTCAGATTACTGTAAAACAAGAAGCATAAGAGAGTAGATTGTGATAGTTTGGGCATGTAATTCATATGAACAGCTTTTACTTACTAGTGCAGTGTCTCACATGCTCAAAACTCTTCTTAGTCTCCTTTCAGCTTTTTCCTGGTTAGGGGTTGCTACAGCGGAACAATGATCCACACAATGATTGGTAGTGGAGTTTTACGGTGTCAATCTGCCAGCCTGGTGCCCATCCTTCCACATAAGGCACACACATGCACACACTCACACCTAGGGCCAATTTAGAGTGTAACTGAAAAGATCCAAAAAATGGCATCAAAGAAAACAAAGAAAGGCCGAGGAAGACTTGTATCCCATGCAGATGACAGGAGCTGATGCAGCATCCGTGGCCAGAAGTAAGAGTCAATACAGGCCCACTGTTCATTATCAGCTACATTGAAGAGAGTCATGTATTGTTAATAATTATAGAGTTTAGTACAGGTAGAAAGTGCAAGTGTTAACAGACTGGTTGTATCTTTAAAGGTTTCCTACATATCCCAGCCTCCCTTTCAGTCAAGAATACAACATACTACCCCTGATGAGGCAAAAAAATCACATAGCTGCTTGCTAAGACCACTTTGAATTTTAATTTACAATTCTCAGTTCTTCAGACTCTGCATTATATATTAGCTTGAAGACAGAGGGAGACAATAAGGCTGTCTAATCTTCTTTTTAACTTAGTTAAACATTTTATCTCCTCCTGTGTCTGCCATCTACCTTATAGTTTCTCTACCGCTCCCATTCCTACTGAATAATTGTGTGAATTCCCTCTTTTCCACTGATTCCTGTACAGTATTTCACAGGACTGCAATCCCCACAGTACCCATCATGAAGAAGTAATTTCAAAAGGAAGTAGTTAGCCCTACTACTACTACTACTACTACTACTACTACTACTACTACTGTTATTGGCTCCACCCCTCCAGTGGTGGCTGGTGACTTCAAATCAAAGGGGGGCTGCAGGAGACAGCTGAATGGGTGGGGTCAATGGGAAGGGGTGTGGCCCACTAGAAAAGGGAGGAGCTATGCTCAAAACCACAAAAACTAAATATACTGCCCTGGGTGCCAAACCGTCATTATGAGAGTCCAATCAAGACAAAATGAAGTGTAGAAGAAAAAAATATTTCAATGCATTGGCTGCATGACAGCTTAATATCTAGATGGAAACAAAAAAGGTTGTGAGGCATGAAAAAATAAATTACTTTTTTTAAATACATTAATGGAATGCCAGTCAAACTCAAGTATAAGAAAAACAAGCAGCACTCAACTCAAACCACTTCTTGCACTGTAGTTCTAATTATAATTTATATTCAGCTTTATTAAAGTACCAAGTAACATGCTGAAAGTAGAAATCTCTGATGCCCCCACTTGTAAAAATGTTCCTTATCCAAAAAAAGACCTGCTGCCTGACATCTACTTGTTTCATGGGGAAAACATGATCAAAGTAAAAAATGAAAAGCAAACAAGAAATAAGCTCAAGATACATTGCTTAAAAGGATTACTGTACAGGTTATGGACCACACGATTGGCATTCTGTTTACGGGTAAAACCTGCAGAGATGACTGGAAGTCTTTAAGTGTAATGAGACTCTTAAAATAATGTAATCATGTCCTTTATTACAAATACTGGCATATGCATTTCAATACCCAAGGCTTATACATTATCTAGTTAAGTATTCTCTACATGGCAACAGAAAGGCTTTCAATGTTGGCAATTCTTTAACAGTATACTTATTAAAGCTTACTTGCATCTTGCAATCTCAGCCAAGCTTACCTGATGGTCATTAAAGTATTGCTACTTAAACACAGAGCAACAGGCACTTTGAGTAATAAGCATAAATCAATAGTACAAAAAATATGACAGAAACCAGACCATTCTGTAAAAATCAAGGACAGATGAAAAGCCACTCTAGTACTTGTGTCTACCTTGGATGGGGGGGGGGGGTACTCTGCACAGTTACACTGCATAACTACTCCTTGCCTTGCTTCGACACATCCATAGTCACTACATGGGGGAGGGGGTGCAACACGTATGTCACAGTTTGAAATGTCTCTGGCTGACTTGTGATGGCCCTGACACATTTGTCATACCTCTCAACCTCAGAGCAAGAAATCTGGACAAAGCCATACAAAGAAATGGGACAAAGGCCCAAAAATAAGGACAGTTTTTAAAATATTGCTCTTATAAACTTAGAAAGACAATAGAGGTCTTGCATTAGTATGAATTTTCTGAATGGTATGAAATCTGAAACTCAAATGTCTGTCATTATTTTCTAACTTCAGTCTTTAATGATTTATCACTAATTTGCCAAAAAAACACAATTTTATGAAAAATGGACCAAAAATGTGATGTAAAAATATAAAATAGCAACACAATACAGCTGGGAACCTGTCAAAGAAGGGACACTTTAATATTAGTGCTGCTAACTTGAGCAGCTGACAAAATAAAAGAATCTACATGCATTTCTGAAATAAAAGTAATCTAACTGATTATTACAGTTATTTCTTAATTATAAACCCTCCATGTTTTCTTCCAAAATTGCTATTTTGCGGAGGGATCATTAGGGGAAGAGTAACATTTTGAGCCAAAATCAGGGACAGTTGAGAGGTTTGGCTATGCCTAATTCTATAAAGCAATTTATTTGCATGTACCTCTCAACCTGTTAATGCAATAAATCTGGACAAGGCCAAATATATTGGGAGAACATATAAACAGTACTAAAAATTGCTCTTGTATAAACTGAGACAGTTGATAGAACAGGTCTTACTTTAGCATGCATTTTTCTGAAGGTTATGAAGTCTGAAACTCAGTGTGTCATTATTTACTGACTTAATTCCTAAATGATTTGCCAGAAAACCACAAATTTTATGAGGAACAAACCAAAAATAAGAAGCAAAAAATCTATTAATTCTTTGAAAATCTGGACATTTGGGAGGTATGGTTCAGCTGGGGCTGCCTAAGTTTGCCGCCCTTCCCCCTCACAAAACCATGGTCGAATGGAGCCTCCCCCTGCAGCCATTCCAATGATCCATTACTTGGCTATTTCACTCCATTTACCATAAACACTAATGCTCATACTGATTTACTTCTATGATGATTTGAACTTCATTTGAAAGTTTTATTTGACCCCTCCCTTCCCTGTCCTTCCTTCGCAGGATAATACTTTCACATCTCTCATATGATCCTGTGTAATAATATAATGTTTCCCCAGTTTCTTCTTCTCTCTGTTGAATACGGTACAAGCTCCTTTTGCCTCACACAAAATTTCTGGTCTCTTTCTTCTAGACTCATTTGTATTATGTTTCTTTGTAAGACCTCTAGAACTGTGCATTCCATTTGAGGTGTGATCTGTGAAAAGTCCTGTAGAGTGAATTCATTACCTCTTGGCTTCTGGATTCTATGCCCTGAGGATGCACCCGAACATTCTGTTTGTTGCTTCCACTGCTCAGTTTTCTTTTTCCATTTATGAGTACTGCAGATGTTTTTCTTTGAGTACCATAGATCACAGCTCTCAACCTTCCATCTTCAAAATGAGGAACACTAGCCCTCATAATGTGGAACAAATGGGCAAAGTGTGGAACACATACTAATGGCTTACTAACAACTTCAACTAGGAAGGCCATAGGATGGTTAAAATATGCTGGTTTTACTTATAAAGAAGATAGTTTAAGAAATTAATATGATTCATTTCTATTTACCATGGATTTCACTTAAAAAAATCCTAACACTGACTGTGTGGCAGAGTTTTTCAATGTGGAACACTGAGGAACTTTGAGGAACATTAATTTTTTAAGACCCCAAATGAGGTATGTTCCACGTAATGAGGTACACTTGAGAGGTATGCCATAGATCTTTTTCTGTAAGTACCACAGATCTCTTCTTTCAGTACTGCAGATCTTTTTCTGTGAGTATGCCAGATCTTTTTGAGTACCAGAGATCTTCATCTGTGAGTACCACAGATCTTTTTCTTTGAGTACTTGAGTATCTCAGATCTTTCTTTCAGTACCAGAGATATTTTTCTGTGAGTACCACAGATCTTTTTCTGTGAGCACTGCAGATCATTTTCTTTGTGTACTGCAGATCTTTTTTTTCTCATTTGCAATCAGTTTTATTTCCCAGCTGATATTTCACACCAGAACTGTTATGACTCAGAAAGAGTACATTGCAATTGTCTGCAACGAACATCAGCTGTCATCTTTGTCTCCACTCGGTCAGTTTTTCCAAATCCTTCTTTAGAGTTTTCTCTCTCTCATTTTCTATGATTGTACCTAACCTTTTGCTGTTGGTAAAGATGTCCCAGACCAACACACTGATGAGAACTAGTCCTAGTACTTTCCCCCTGTGGTGACCTTCCATGCTCCATTAGCCCCTTTATTAACTTCTGACATTTTTTTAACCATGCAACATTTCAGTTCCTCACTTTTGGTCCTATTTACATCCCTCCAGTTTTTCCCTCATTTTGTTTTTTGTCACCTAGCCAAAGGTTGTGCTAATGTCTAGCTAGACCATTTGACCACTGATATTCCCCTGTTCAGTCATAAAACTAGATCAAGTATTATGGACAGCTCCTTCTGTTGATCAACTTATGTTGTTTGCTGTTTTGGAGATTGTTGTCCTCTATGATGATACCAGCCTTCACCTAAGGATTCTGTCCATGACATTTCTGTCAGGATGCTATAGATATGTAGTTCCATGGATTTGTTTTTCCTAAACTCCCCTATTCCATTCATGGAGTACAGTGGTCACACAATGACCCAAGACCACTTACATGGTCTTGCCCCATAGTGTACTTATCTCTCTGAAATGTTAGTGGTTTACTTCATAGTATACATCTTAACCTCTTAGCACAACAAATCTCGACAAAGCCAAAACTAATGGGGGGACAAAGCCCCAAAATAAGTACAAATTTTAAATATTGCTCTTATAAGCTTAGAAAGTAGCTAAAATAATAGGTACCGTGTTACCATACATTTTATATAGAATATAAAGTCTGAAACTCAAATGCCTGTCATCATCTTGTGAATTCAGTACTCACTGATTTGCCACAAAAATCCAAAAAAAAAAATCCAAATTTTATGAGAAACAGACCAGAAATGTGGTGAAAAATCTGGACAGTTGATAGGCATGGTTCACAGATTTAATGCCTATCAGTTCTGCTTCACTGCACAGCAATATTTATGTATACTTCCCATTGTTTCTAGATACAACATTTTGTTCTTGTTTGTTATTATATGAAATGTTACTGTTTACATTTAGTGTATCTGATCTCTGTACATTAATGGATATTTCTGTAATGTAGATTTTAATGACAGATAAGGACCACATGGTATTTCGAGTTTGCTTAAGTTTATTTATTGCATAAACTGAAGGTCCTACTTATCTACATGTATCCTCACTCATATCCTGCTAATATCCTCAATTATCTCCTATTTTGATAAGAGTGGCATTATGATTGACCCATACATTGCTGAGCTAAGTTAATGTTTTACATTCTGCTATGTGTTTAACTGACTCAAACATTCATCATCCAGTCTATGGCAAGACAATTTATAGATGTTTGAGGTTATGAGCCACTACTATGTTTTATGCCACAGTCCTGAGTTTGATTCCTGTTAGACTCCATTTGCCTACTATATTACCAGAAACATAATTACTAAGCTAGTCAGTGGTCTTGGGCTGCCCCTGAAAAGAGACTCTTTTGCCAATTAACCCACCTGGAACTCATCTCCTTCATTAGAGCTTTGGCTGTTTGTACTCTTAAACTCAGATGGTTGTATACTATGCCTTATAACAAAATCTTGTTATATACCCCCTCGGTTCAAACAAATTGTCATATCTCTAACACCATAAGGGTTACTAAGGAAATGTATATGGCAAACTCTTCAGCATACGCTTACCTCTGCAGTGGTTTTGTTAATTAGAGTCAAGATTTTAAAATGGATATTATAAATCACAGTAAATATTAACTTTTTAATGTTTTTTAAGCAACTTAGTATGAGACCACTCAAATTACACAATACTGCTTGTAGCTTTCTTTTCAGCCAACTGTGAAATTTCATAAGTATCTAAACAGTTTTGTCTGTGTGCTTGGTTGTTGAGATGGTCAGAGAAATAAGAAACCATGACAATATAAATAGTATATAAAGAACATCTACTATCACCTTAGCTGCAACAGGCAAAGGTTTAAACTACAAGAAGTCTTGCAGCTGTGGTTGAGAGTTAAGGCTGCTAGTTGTAGATTTTGTGCTACTGGGTTTCATTCCATCAGGCTTCATTTGCCTACTTTTTGACCTTGAGCAAATCACTTTACCAGACAGTGCTTGCAGACAACTGGGAATTTGGGCTAGGGCTCCTTAATGGTACACCTGGACTGCAAGCCTTGAAATCTTTCATTTGCTTATATGCAGTTGATGTTTGTCTTTCAGCTTATCCCGGTTAGGGGTCGCCACAGCGGAACTCCAGTCCGCTAATGATTTTCAGTTGGTTTTTATGGTATCGAGTTGCCAGCCCAATGCCAAACCTTCAACGAAGGCACACCCATTCAACGCATGTCTTTCGAACGCCCACTCGACCGCAGGGAGGACATGCAGACTCCACACAGAAGGCACTCCTAACCCAAGCCGAGAATCGAACGGGAGAACCTCTTGCTGTGAGGCAACAATGCTACTGCTGCACCACAACGGTTATTTGCTTATATGCAGTATGGTTTTGCAATTATCCCTGACTTCTATTCCTGCAGGTTGAGAGGTATTATGTAGATTAGACTGACCCCGATACTAAGTGAATGTCTTCCATAATGGAGGCTTTACTATCTAAAGTATGCAACAGCTAGGCATAACTATTAAATATATAATTTACTACACCACATAGAACCAATCTCACACACACACACACACACACACACACACACACACACACACACATATACACATACACACACACACACATTTAGAGTATAAAGGAACTTCAAGTTCTTTCTGCAGTTCATTAAGTTCCTTTCCATGAGACCGTGCTCACAGCCTCAGTTTCCATATTTCCTTATTTGACACTAGATTGTATTTATATATTATTCTCAAATGTGTGCTTAACTCTTTTATTATTTACGTGCCACATGTACTGCAATTCTATCATTTTAGTCACATGTGTAACTGTTTTGCTTTGTCGCAAATTAAAAAAAATCTATTTACTCAGATGAAGTATCAAAATATGTGACCAAAAATGTAACTCATTCACTTATAGCCTGACTGTCTGACTAACTGACTGACTCAATGACTCACTCACATTTTTCCAAATAATGCATAATGATCCACTGATGGTCCAGCCTTTTAAATCTTTTAAGAAATTTACTGGTTAGTCATATTATTTCCCTCTTTCCTGGTCTCCATTCTGTATAGGATATTGTTAAGGCATCAGAAGCAACTGTACTGTTACTGTATGTGTGACACATTAATATATATTTATTTTATGTTAATATATTATTGGCCCTGGAAAGGTCCTTACTTCTCAAAGGTTGTGTTAAACAAAAGCCTTTATTAACATTAACATTTCAACAGTATTGCATGTCTTTTAAAAGTGCTGAGTAATTATTAGTGAGTGTAAAGCGATAGTTATTGCATTCAGTATGATTAATGGAATTTATTGTGTACCGTGAGAGAAAATGTCTGTTAGCTAACATCCATGTTTCTCTGACTGAGGCATTTCCAAGCTAGCTAACCACAATGAGTATATGTCAGTGATCTCATAAAAAAAACAAACAAAAAAAAAAAAAAAAACAAGAATCTCTGCCCTTTAGTACAAGATCAACGGAGTATCTTATGTAAATGCAAAGCCTCTATACTGGGTTAATGTTCTCTAGTAGACTGAGATTGTCGTGTAAGCATTTCTTGTACTCTGTCCCTACTGATAGCATGTAAACTAAAGTGTTTTTCTTTGGCACAATATTACTAAGAACAAACTCATGATAAGGGTTTAGTATAGAAATCAAATGTGCACAATTGTAAGATTTCTTTTTCTGCCCTGAGCCATGGTTATCAAACATATTGAAAAATCATTATATTCTTCAAGCGCTAGGATGGGGAACCTAGGACTAGTTGCATCTAAAATTATATCAGCCGTTTAAAGTGCTCTGACTCACAGGATAACATTTCTAAAGGCTACAGCAGTCAACTTCAATGCCACCCACAATCAATTAAAAACAAAACATAAGATGTTTTTATTGGGTGGGGGGCAAAGACTTTGACAGTTACTGTGTTGGAGACTTTGCAATGCGATCTCCATAACTAACTAAAAATTAACTAGTTTATGGACCACAGTTCCAAGGATGCAGAAAGAACCCCACCATGGGTGTTAAGAACTGCAGCCAAAAGGCACTGTTTCTGCGATCATGGAAAATGCAATTAAGTCCCATGTTAGCAACTAAGAGGAAAGAACTCATGATCAGATAATTGGCATGTCTCTGAATTAGCTGCAATTACCACGAATGCAAATCAGAACCTTCCTGTAGTAATCACCACTCACAGCCCATGCATCTGGTTGACACAGGCACCCCCTCATTCAGTCTCTCTCTCACACACACACACACACACACACACACACACACACACACACACACACACACACACACACACACGCACACACACACACACACACACACACACACACACACACACACACACACACACACACACACACACACACACATGCGCGCACATGCACACACACACACACACACCACATATAAATCACAGATCCTTACAGTCAGTAAATAATGCAGACATTATAGTTTCATTCTTCCTATTGTTTATAAAGTGCATCAGGATGCTGGACCTGTTGCATCATTAACTTTTTAAGTGAGTCCAAGCAGCAGTTAAAACTGTCCCTGAGTTTACAGAATGCTGCTGCTATTGCCTCTTATACTTGTCCTGTCCTTCATGACTTACAGACCATTAAAGTCAATGAATAATGCCAGACATTAGAGTTTCATACTTATAATGCAAAGACAAGCCCTCCTCAGTGTTGAAGGTTAAGGCTCTCACTTGTTATGTTGCTGTATATGCCAAGATCACAAAGTTTGAAGCTTCCTCCTTTTTACTTTAACTAATAAAAATCTAACCAAACAACAGAGACCTCCAAGGCAGAAACGCACTCGACCACCACAACACAACACTAATCATGAGACACAACTCTCCTAAACAGTGTGCCACTCAACCAAAGCCTCTAAGGCAAAACAGCGTGCCCAACACACTAGTCATACGTGACTCGATAGTGAGGCACACTGATGTCCCACTCACTAGGTTGAATAAGGAGAAAGTAACAGTCACCTGCCTGTCAGGCACCAGGATCTACCACATAACACATGCACTCAGGTCCCTCAACAACCGGTACAGATATGACTCTGTCATTGTACATGTGGGTGTGAATGACCTGAGATGTACCTACCTGGACTACATAAAAAAAAAAAACATAGAGGAGCTCTGGGATTATGTAGCCCAGGCGGGTATGACCCTAGCCCTGAGCAGCATCCTGCTATCACCCAGAATGATACCACAGTACAAGCAGAAAATGATTGATTTCAACAATTGGCTAAGTTTTTGGTGTCATTCTAAGGGGATCCAGTATCTGTCTGCCTGGGATGACATGATTGACAGATCTCGATGCTTTGCTAGAGATGGCCTGCATCTGTCACCCCTGGGCTTCCAGATACTGGCAAAGGCTCTTGCCACCCCAATAGTGCCTTTTTTAGGCAGTGTTCCAAAGACCAAATTACCACTGTAACAGCTACAAACAAATGCAATTTGAGGGTCATGCTGCTCAACGCTAGAAGTCTAAATTTCAAAATGCACTCACTCGAAGTACTCCTTAAAATGGAAAACATTGATATTTGTGCTGTAACAGAGACCTGATTCAAGGCAGCAGAAAGCATCCCTGCACTACCAGGCTATCACTCATTCCACACCTTTCGGCCCCAGAACTTGGACCAAAGCTCCAAAGCCGGTGGTGTTTCCATATTTATAAAGGATCCGCACACCTCCAGACTGGTAGCTCAACATAACTGAGATACTTCAGGTGCAGCTAATATTGGGTAAGACAGCAATTTGGTCGTAGCCTGCTATAGGTCTCCAACCATGTCCCAAGATTCATACTCCACATTCCTAAGCACCCTGGCGAATATTAGGGTCCAATCTAACACTCTCATACTGGATGACTTCAACTACCCCTCCATTAACTGGGAAAACTAGTCATGTACCAATACACTTGCCCAACGCTTTCTGGAATTCATTAATTCCAATGCCCTGGACCAGCTCATTCTTACCCCACTAGAGGGAGCAACATCCTTGACCTGGTCATTACTAACATGGGCGACCGTTGCTCTACACCAATAGTCAACTCCTTCCTGGCTAGATCCGATCACAAGCTAATCACCTTGGAAATCCACATCCCTCCAACCCCTCCAACAAAGGTAACGACCATGAAAAACTTCTGCAAAGCTAACTTTGTGTTCCTAAAAACAGAGGTGGCTAACATCACGGCACCCATGCAAATGGAGAATAGTTGCATGACCAGCAAATCATAGACCAATGCACTGTACGAACATGAACACAAATGCATGGATCTCGCCATACCCAATAGAACTAAGATGCTCTCCTCAAAAAAAAAAAAAGGAAGCAAATCTGGTGGTCCCCTGCCATAAACAAACTCTACAATAGAAGGAGAAAACTGATGCAGAAAAAAGTGAAGTCCCAAGACTGGAAAAACTCCATTATCAGCCTCAACAAAAGGTTGAGATCCCTCATCAAATCCTCTAAAGCTAGCTATGAAAACAGAATTGCAGCATATAGTAAAGACAACCACAAAGCCTTCTATAGTTATGTAAAAAATCTCTATTGCAATACCCAGATTTGCTCTGAGCTACTGCACAATGGTATCTCATATACTAACCCAACAGATATTGCAAATATACTGGCGACCAGATTCAGTGCTAACTTTACCCCTCCTCCCCTCAAAGGACCAATCACAACACCAGTAGATTGCTAGGCACCCAGTATTACTGCTGCACAGGTTAAAACAGCACTGTCCAAGGCCAAGAATACAGCTTCTATGGGACCTGACAGTATCCCTGGCTGTGTTCTACATGAACTACAGAGTGAACTGGCACCTCTGTACCCTGTTCAATCACAGCCTCACCTCAGGCTTTGTCCCTACCGAATGGCACAAGGCTACAGTCATCCCTCTCCACAAAGGAGGAGTGACTACAGACCCGGGGAACTATCACCCCATTAGCCTGACGAGTCTGTTATGCAAAGTTATGGAATGCATCATCATGGACCTAATAAACAAGGATATAGGGAATCACCAGACTCTGGATCCTACACAGTTTGGCTTTGTGAAGTTAGATCACGCCTGCACAACTTGGTCAACTTCTTTGAGTCAGTCACCAGAGCTGTGGATGAAGGTAAGGTGGTTCATACAGCCTACCTTGATCTGTCCAAGGCCTTTGATACCATTCCCCACTCAGGAATCATAGAAAAACTTACTAAGCTAGGCATCGACCCCTATATATCACAAGGTGGGTTGCAAACTGGCTCACAGATAGAACCCACAGTGTGAAAGTAGCTGACTCCAAGTCAGACTGCTGACCAGTCACGAGTGAAGTCCCACAGGGTTCAGTCCTGGGTCCTCTCCTGTTTGGTATCTACTTCTCTGAAGTCCAGGCCAACATGAAGGGACACTGGCTGACAAAGTTTGCAGATGATTGCAAGTTAGGAGCTATTATTAACTCCCCAAGTGATGCTGACATCCTACAGAAAGGCCTCAATGAGACCAATGACTGGTGTCAGAACCATGGCCTTAAGCTCAATGCCAAAAATTTGCCTTCATCCCCTTTGGGAAAAACCTGGTTCCCTTGAATTACCACATTGATGGTAGTCCACTGAACCCAGAAGGCGTTATAAGAGATCTGGGAACACAGGTTGACAGCAACCTCTCTTTTGACCACCACATTGCCATTGTGGTCAGAAAGTCCTATGTGGTACATCTCATTACTAAGGGTTTTGCATCCAGGAAGAAAGAGGTCATTGTCTCCATCTACTTTTCCCTCATTAGGCCAATCATTGAGTACAATGCACCATTTGGCATGTACCTCACTAGACACCTGCAACAACTGGAGAGGCCAGAAAAGTACTTCACAAAGAGGATCATAGGCCTTAAACACTTGTCCTATATGGACAGACTCAAAAAACTCCAACTATTCTCTGTCTCATAGCACCTACTTAGAGGCGATCTCTGCTTGACTTACAAAGCCATGTCTGACCCAGCTCTGTTAGAAATGCTACATCTAAAGAAATCCCAATCCCTACGCACAACATGCGCCAGAGACCTCAACCTCATTACCACAATCAACAGAACATGCTGGAGGGACAGGTTTATAACCCAGAGACTGCCCATGCTATGGAATAGACTTCCCATACATGTCAAGCAAAACACCTCACTGGCCCTCTTCAAGAGAAATCTTGATGAGTGGATGGGAAATAGAAAATTCACCCCGGGGATCACTCCAGTGGCTCTACTTAACAGAGGCACTAGGATCACTCCAGTGGCTCTACTCAACAGAGGCACTAGGAAGAAAGGTTGGGTGGCATGATGCCAGGGTAATCCTATGGGCTAGGCTTGTAAAGGCTCCAGGGCCATTAGCCTAGTACACACCTATGAACCTATGAACTTAAAGTAATATATTAGTAGCATCCTTGGTGTCTAGTGGTGGTGAAGAGAATAACACTCTGCTAGGTAGCTAGCTGTCTGCCGAGGATACAGGGTTTGAAACTCCTCCCCATTTTCCCTAGTGACCCATTGCCTAGTTGTCTCCATCCACCAATATTGCAGGTTTTTATCATTAGTGTAGGGGAGTATGGAGGTATGACAACCCCCCTACACACACACACACACACACACACACACACACACACACACACACACACACACACACACACACACACACACACACACCAACGTTACCTATCCCCTAATCACTACTGTGATCAATCACCCAGGGCATAGACACACACACACTCTCTCACACACACACACACACACACACACACACACACACACACACACACACACACACACACGCGCGCGCTACCTATCCCCTAATCACTACTGTGATTACCCAGGGCATAGACACACTCACACACACACACACACACACACACACACACACACACACACACACACACACACACACACACACACACACACCTGAGGCTACTCATCCCTCTGCTTCCTTTTCTCTTTTTACTGTCCTGTAACAAAAGATACAGACATGAAAACGAGGAGGTCCTCAGACAATGTGTTATTTCAACAGTCTTTAATAAAAACAGTTTAAAGTGTTTTCCACATATCATGTTTGTTAGTTGTGTTTGACAATAACTGTTTTGTATTAATGGAATATAAATGTATATAAAACAATAGAAAAACAAAATGCAGTTGTGCATTTTCTGAAAATCATATTGCCCACTGTATTGGGCACTGCAGGCTAATGGTAGGTGTTCAAGGTGTGATAAGGTCCAACTTTACCTCGCTGAATCGCTATTTCTTTCTTACTCCCATTCTCTCAGGGAATACTGTTTGATTCTTATTTCTGCAAATCAATTGTACATCTATCATTTTAACTCGGATCTATGTTCGTGCATGAAATAATTTCAGTGAATGGCTTATCAGCAAACATTAAACAGCAAATGTTGAAATCACTGAACATGCTTATTGTTGAAAAATAATTCACTGAATGGCCATAGGTGGCCAAAAAACAGGAAGTACCATGATGCATAAGGTAAGCTAAAGAAACCCTTTTATAAATTTGACCTTTTCCCTACTGTAGTGCGATCTTGGAGTTGGTATATATAATTACGGGGGTGTTGGGATGCAGTCCTCTTCAATGGGTTGACAAAGTGTTTTATTACCATTCGCAATGTTGGCTAACTATGGCCATTTGATTAATTATTTTTTGAAGATAAGCATGTTTGGTGATTTAAACGTTCGCTGTTTAACATTTGCTGATAAGTTGTTCGCTGAAATTGTTATTTGATACTTGAACATAGACCCTTTTAACTCTTTTGTCATTTTATAATCATTCCCAAGAAGGAAGACTAATATCCTTTGAATTCTCACATTTAGTCATGCCTATGTCCTCTATAAAGGCTGGGGATAAGGCCTTTAGTAATTTGCATCTGAAATGTGCTATCTAAAGATAACAGATGTCTCACCTCCAGGCTGTCTTTAGAAAATTCTGTTTGCATGTATGTACTACCTGAATTTAGCTTCTCCAATACAATTTCCAACCTGGCAGTCATTTCAAACTTTTTAAAAAAATTCTGGTCTTACTAACCAGTGGTCCGTTTCTTTACAATCTACAGTTCTACAGGGATGCAGTCTTGCACACTGTAGATAATACTTCACATTGTAGGGGAGTATGGAGGTAATACAAGAAACATTGTCCAACGTTTGTACAGTGGAAGGAAAAAAAATCACATTTCTGTTAATGAAATTTGTCCATTCACATCATAATTACATTATATACTAGGAAGTATGACTTCCTAATGAATCTGTGAAAGGCAAATTACAGTTTTCAGCCTGAAAATCAATGATGATCAAATTAGCAATTTACTGTATTCTTTACTTGCATATAAATTAAGCTTTTTTTCAGGATGGGAGGCCCCCAGCACCCCCAAGTCCTACTACTTAAAGATTATGACTCCATGGCTGTGTAACCTCACTGTCAAGGGCAGGGGCGACTCGTGCTATAGGACTGCAGCCCTCCCACCTGTGAAATAAAGTCCCACAGTCCCCGTAGAAAAAATAAAAATAGAATAAAGTTTTAAAATAATAAAAATGAAATCTCAGACTGCACACATGCTAAGTTCCTGGCTGCTGTGTTAGGCAGACCAGCATGCATGCTCAGGCATTCCTGAGCTCCAGACTGCTCAGTTTGGCAGTCTGGATAGGGAAGGGAGTGAACTCCTCCCTTCCAACCCACAGATCTGTGCAGTGATGACTGCACTGCCTGCTGTGTGTGTGCGTGTGTATAATGCCCCAGTTGCTTCATGGTGGTGGGTAGAGAATAAGGATTGAACCCTGTACTTTGGACCCAAGTGACAAGAGCTTGACTTCCCTACCCACCACCATTTCTAAAACATTTACAGATTTTTGCCTCATATTTGTTCTGTTCCTCATAAAATCTGTGGTTTCTGTATTATTTTTACTTAAAACAGACAATAGTGCAGTGGTGCAGTGGTAGCAGTGTTGCCTGACACCTAGGGGTTGTCTGGTTTGATTTTTGGCTGGTGGGCCTTCTGTGTGGAGTCTACATGTCCTCTCTGTGTGTGGGTTTTCTCTGGTGTCCTCAGCGGATATTTGTCCCTATTTTTGGACTGTATTCCCCAATTATTGGCTTTGTCCAGGTTTTTGGGCCATGGTTGAGAGCTATGGTGATAACTGAACTCACTGAATATGTTTGGGGGCTGTATTCCCTCATTATTGGCTTTGTTCAGGTGTTTTGTGTTAAGATGATGTTGACAGCTATGGTGAGAACTGAATTCACTAAATGGTAGCCACTTAAGTTTCACTCTTCTTTTCTTTCATAAGAATAGATGATTTGGCACAGTGGTATGTTGCTCTGGCTGTTTAGCATAGGGACCTGGGTTCTATACTTGGCAGTGAAATGTTTGGTGATAACACAGCATTTTATTCTAGTAACTTTCCAACATTATACAAGCAATGTTTAAAATGTGTCCCTGGTTTTTGGGCTTTTGTCCCCCCCCCCCCAAATACATTTTGGCTTTGTCCATATTTCTTGTGCTGCAAAATTCAGAGATACAACTGAGTGTCGAGTAGATTTTACAAGGAGCTGAGAGCTGCAGGGGAACAAATGTTTAGTACTGCTTATGCCAAGTCTGCTTACATTGTAAATAGCACAACAGGTAGTGCATTTGTTTTCAATGCAGAAGGCTGTGGGTTCTACTCCCACAGTAGGTAGATCCATTGCTGATACTGTACTCTGTTTTAAAGGGATGGATGCTGCAGTCCTCTTTGGCGAAGATACCTAGTAACTATGAACCTGTTATCAGTTTGCCATCCAGTCCCTATTGCAATATTACTAGCATTATAATTTTTTTTTAATGCAACATAAGCAATTTATTCCTCAAGGGCAATAGGCACTTTATTTGTAGATGAAACAATGGCATATAAAGTTGTTTGCTAGCAGTAACCTCTTCATTAGTTAACAGATTTCTTTAATGTGGAATTATTTAGATGGCTTTTATTTCTTCAGAGATCATGCATATTTACTGATACTGGTGGACTGTTGAAGTTTGAGTAGACTTTTATGATGGAAATGTTCTGAATTGGGCAGTTCAACTGTACTGTATTGTACAAGGGATATAATTTAATACAGTCAGGAAGGTGTATCAAAGAGCATGTGTATGTTTCGTGTTCAAGGGGCCTATGATTTGAAAACAGCCCAAAATGAATCTTTATCTGCCACTGGCAAAATGTATTTTCTTTGAATGTGGGTTTCAATGCTGTTTCAATGAATGTGAGTTTCAAGGGGCAGAGAAGTTTTAATGCTAAGTCTATTTTCATTGTGAGACTGCATTGCTTTGTTTAGCAGATACCTATTAGGGTTTATGCTGTAAAATATAAAATAAAACTTTCAAATGAAATCCATATCATTGCAGAAGTAAAGCATTATGCACATTACAGTGTTCATGGCAAATGGGGTGAAATAACCAAGGAATGGGACATTGGAATGGCTGCAAGGGGGACGCTCCATTTGACCATGATTTTGTGAGGAGGGAGAAGGGCAGCACACTCAGACAGCCCCGGCTGAACTATACCTCTCAACTGTCCAGAATTTTGCAGAATGAATCAATTCTTCCTTTTTTTTTTTTGGTTTGTTCCTCATAAAATTTGTGGTTTTCTGCCAAATCATTTAGGAATGAAGTCACTAAATAAAGACAGACATTGAGTTTAAGACGTCATAACCTTCAGAAAAATGCATGCTAAAGCAAGACCTGTTATTCTATCAACTGTCTTTTTAGTACTGTTTGTATGTTCCCCCAATATATTTGGCCATATCCAGATTTCCTGCATTAAGAGGTTGAGAGATACATGTAAATAAATTGCTTTATAGAATTAGGAATATCCAAACCTCTCAACTGTCTCCAATTTTGGCTCAGAATGTTGCTTTCCCCTTAATAATCCCTCTGCAAAATGGAATTTTGGAAGAAAATGTGGAGGGTTTACAATTATATATAACTGTAATGATCAGAGTTATATATTACTTTTATTTCAGAAATGCATTTAGATGCTCTTATTTTGTCAGCTGCTCAAGTTAACAGTACTAATTTAAAAAAAATGTGTCCCTTTGACAGATTCACAGCTGTATTATGTGGCAATTTTATATTTTTGCATAACATATTTGGTCTGTTTTTCATAAAATTGTGGTTTTCTGCCAAATTAGTAGCAAATCATTAAAGATTGAAGTTAGAAAGTAATGGCAGACATTTGGGTTTCAGACTTCATACCCTTCAAAAATTCATACTAATGCAAGACCTACTACTATTCTATTATCTTTCTAAGTTTATAAGAGCAATATTTAAAAATTGTCTTTATTTTTGGCCCTGTGTCCCACTTCTATCTATGGCTTTGTCCAGATTTCTTGCTCTGAGGTTGAGAGGTATGAATGTCAGAGCCATCACCGTCAGACAGAGACATTTCAAACTGTGACCTACTTGTTGCGCTCTACTCCCCATTGCAGTGGCTCTGGATGCATCCAAGCAAGGCAAGGAGCCATTATGCAGCGTAAGTGTGCAGAGTATTCCCCCATCCAAGGTAGACCACAAGTATGACCGTGGCTTTTCATCTGTCTTTGATTTTGTAGAATGTTCTAGTTTTCTGTCATATTTTTATACTGTTGATTTATGCTTCTTATTGTTCAGAAAATGCATGCTGTTGCAGTGCCCTGTTGCTCTGTATTAAAGTAGCAGTGCTTTAATGACCATCAGGTAAGCTTGTCGGAGATTGTAAGATGCAAGTAAGCTTTACATAACTAGATAACGAATAAGCCTTAGGTATTGAAATGCATATGACAGTATTTGTAATAAAGGACAGGATTACAGTATTTTCAGAAGCTCATTTCATTTGTTGGAGACTTGCAGTTATCTTTGCAGGCTTTACCCGTAACCGTAAACTAAACAGAATGCCAATCTATCATGTGTGGTCCATAACTTGTGCAGTAATCCTTTAAGCAATTTATCTTGAGCTTGTTTCTTGTTCACTGTTCATTTATTTACTTTGATCATATGTTCTCCATGAAACAAGTAGATAGTTGTTGTCAGGCAGCAGGTCTTTTTTGGATAAGAAACATTTTTACAAGTGGGGGTATCACAGAGAGTGCTACTTTCAGCATGTTACTTGGTAATTTTATAAAGCTGAATATAAATTATAATTAGAACTGCAGTACAAGGAGAAGTGGTTTGAGCTGAGTGCTGCTTGTTTTTTTTTATACTTGATTTTGACTGGCATTCCAGTAATGTATTTAAAAAGCAATTTATTTTTTCATACCTCACAACCTTTGTGTTTTCGTCTAGATATTAAGTAAGTTGTCATGTAACCAATGCATTGAAATATTTTTTTCTTCTACACTTCATTTTGTCTTGATTAGACTCTCGTAATGACGGTTTGGCACCCAGGGCAGCGTATTTATTTAAAGTTCCAGTTGTGGTTTTCAGTATAGCTCCACCCCTTTCTAGTTGGTCACACCCCTTACCATTGGCCCCACCCATTCAGCTGTCTCTTGCATCCCCCCTTTAATTTGAAGTTACCAGCCGCCACTGGTCAAGGGTTTCCCCTTCACCTCAAGGCTGTGCAAGTTTAAAATTAAAATATTTTTGGTGTCATAGTTTGTGCTGTAGAGGGGTCAAATCCACCCAACAAAAATATCTTTCATTTATAAACAGAATTTGAAAACAGTTATCTGATTAGTGTGTTCCATTGTACTATGACTCAGTGATCTTTTTCTTCTACTAATTATAATGTTATCTGTTCCCTGTAATTATCCCCACCTAAACATTTTTTGCTGTTTTCACCATCTACTGGCTAAATTTC
Source organism: Protopterus annectens (assembly GCF_019279795.1). Classification (NCBI taxonomy): domain Eukaryota; kingdom Metazoa; phylum Chordata; order Ceratodontiformes; family Protopteridae; genus Protopterus; species Protopterus annectens. The sequence goes on along the minus strand of NC_056733.1, from coordinate 1,291,675,596 downwards.
TGTCAGCAAACAGACAAATTAGGTAACACTTACATGGAATTTTAGTTGATGCACTATACTTCATATCTTCACAGCACATCTAAGCTATATGTCCAGCCTCTCCAAGTCTATTGCCAAGTTAGCTGTCCACCTTGTGTATCTACACCATTGCAGATCTTCATTTCACTTACAGTGGATCACATTTTTCTTTTTAGTCCTTCTGTGACGTTGTTACACAAGGACTAAAGAAGCATTGTTCTAGTAATAAACCTCGCAGTACCTTATTCATAACTTGTCTTTCTTCACTGGTAAGTACATTGTTGCTCGCATCTATGCATACCTGTAAGCTGTTTCTGATTTTGAAGAATGTTCCGGATTTTGCATATTTTTACCCCGTCCCTCATAACACTTTTGACTTTCTGATAACTCACTAAGGGTTACAGTAAGTTATTGTTCAAAAAATGATTGATGCAAAACCTGTTGTTCTAGTCTCTGATTTTTGGCCTTTATCTCCCCATTGTTTCTGGTTTTATCCAAAATTCTTAAACTACCACATCTGCACTGAGTCCAATACTAAGGTTATGTCATTTGCCTAGAGCAGTCGCTAGGGAGGTTTGCACCCTGGCTAGTTGCCTACAACCTGACAACCACTCAAACCAAACTTGAGAGCAGAAAAAAAAAATCTTGTACTTCATTTTGCCTTGTCAAGCTTATCCCCCAGCAGCTTGAGACCTTGATCCTATGTCCCACCATAGCTATGGTTATAGATTTACCTATGAATATTTCAGTGTGGAAATGTCTTGTTAAATGACATAACCCGATCACAGAATGCGTCTCTTCACATGACAATCTGATAGATTCTACAAGAAGCATGAATTGCTGTGAGAATGGAGTTCAGAGTGGCTGAATTTGCAGTCTGTAGATAATTGGCTCTGTGACTGCAGAATGTAACTTATATAGTCACAGTGCTCCCTTCTGTGCACTAAAACTTAGTTGTAAATTATACATTGAATTCAAATTACAGCCATTAGGCATCTGGCACTTGGGGTTACCTGCTCTCTAGTAGGTATCCTGAAACAAACTCTCTTCTATAACTTTGCATTCCATCTCAGTTTCTTTCTTCATGTCCCTTTTTGTTGATTTTCACTCTAAGCTTTCATCACATGCAATTATTTTAATGACTGTTTTTAGCTATTCCTACTACAGTCACTAGTGTCTGTTCTTATCCTGTTTTATCCAACTTTTTTGGGTCTCTCTTTTTGTAGTAGACATTCTACTATGTGTTGTGAATCTGGCTGCAGACAGCAGGCTTTCTATAATGTGTACTAGTTAAATGTGCAGACTGTTGTGATGTGATTTTCTGTACAAATCTTGTTTCTAGATTTCAAATCTGCTTGAGTGCATTTAAGAGAATGACTCATGTTTTGTGCTTTAATCTACAACTGTTGTACTCTACTAATATCAGCTATTGTGAGTTATTGGGCATTGAACCTAAATGCTTTAACTTTGGTGCTAATGTTTACAACAATGACGCTTTTCTGCACTACAACCTGACGTTTGGAATCAAGTACTTGTTGCACATAGTTATGGTGATTAGTATGTGATATACTCCTACATGAGGTATTCTAGCCTTTGCCTTTTTCTTATCACTTCTCTTATTGTGCTCTTAGTTAGGATGACTGTATGTAACGCATGGCCTAGCTCATTTTGTGCATGTTCCTCTCTCTGTCTCTCTTTCTGTGCCATTCCTGAAACTAAGCCTGACTCATCCAGTCATCCCAGTTATCAAAACATAAATATATAAAAATCCATATAGATCACTTTTGCAGTCCCTCCCTTAACTATTACTTTAGTGAACAGTTTACAAACATCTCTTATATTTGTTGACACAATTCCCTGCTGTGAATTCATGCTGTCCTAGATAATGTGCTTCACTGACCTCTAGGGACTTAATGATTACTTTATAGGTGACTTCCTCAAGATCTCTACAATAAAAGTAAAATCTATCTGCTCTATAATTTGGTAGAATCATAGCTATATGTCATGAATGCAAATATTTGATTATACTATACTCACATGGGTCTACGTTTAAATTTTGAAGTGTCAAAACCTCAAATTTCTTATGGCCAAGACCATAAGATTGAAGAAAATCTTTTTTTTAATGTTTTTGCATTGGAACCCCCTCCCCTACACCCTCCGTACCGCCGAATTATATGGGTCTACTCTTTTTGGTTGAAGTTTCAGTACTTTGAACTTCATTTGTACAAACCCACTTGTTCAAAGTACTGAAACTTTGAAAACTGACTAGGGTGATCACAATACAGCACAGAATGGGAATATTCCCTTTTCCTCATTGTAGTGCGATCTCGGAGTTGGGATATTTAAGTAGGGGGAGTGCAGGGGGGCTTGCCCCCCTGCAAAAGCATGGTTTTGTTATTTTTTTTTATTTGTGAGGTGATCGGGTGCCTAGACTTCAGCAAAAGTGCACTTTCATTGAAGTGCACTTTTGTGTTTTTGGTTAGGTGACAGTTCGTTGTAGACTCAATTAAATATATCACCTCTGAAATTGCACTACAGCGAGGAAGATGGTAAAGATAGCATTCTGCACTGTACAGCAATCTCTATTTAAATGGTTTGAAGTTTCAAAATATGAAATTCCAAGTTTAAAACTTTGAAATTTAGAAGTTGACCCACTTATATATTAAAATCATTCTGAAGTGAATTTGGAATTAAGTGCTTATGTAGGAGTCAAAGTTTAGCACTGCTCCTGCATCCTTTAGTTAATATAATCAACAGTAATATCTACACCTGGGGAAGAGGAATTTCATTAGCAAAAGGTTTTCACCCTTAGGGTTGGTCACAGACATTGTATTACACTAAATATATTACCATTAGAGCAACCTTTTTCTACCATGGTTGTACTGCTCCACCCTACCAGTGTTTGTAAACATAAATGGGATTACTCAGTGGTGTCACTACTCTGCCCTTAGCTTTATTTCATCATTAGTTACGTATGGCATCACTGAAAGTATGTGATGTCATCAATCGTACAGCACCACTGAGCATGCTTTGCGTCACTGAGTGTCTGTGTGTGTGTGTGTCTGTGTGTGTGTGTCTGTGTGTGTGAGATCACCATATATATAGTGTCATTAAGCAAGTGAAGCATCACTGAGCATTTATATCATTAAGTGTATGACAGCATCATTCCTTTTTACATCTGTTAGCTGTTACAACAGCTGTTATACTATCTCTTTCCTGTCCTCCCTCTTGTCTCTCACAGCCTTTATAACAATCTTTCATCTGTCAGCTTCATTCTTTTTTACAACCCAATAACTGCCCTTCTTTCTCCATATTCCATGACATACCTCAACCAGCAGAAAATGACTAGTTTTATGCTGTGTTGCATGATAGTTATTAATTTAATTTTGCCTAGTAATAAACTATATTTCATGTTATGTTCACTGTCACTATATTATTTTCTCCTCTGCTGAACTGTGTAGTGGTGCTAATGTTACAACTTACTACGCCACTTTATGTTGATGGTATCTGTAATGCAGATTGAATATTCTTATTACATGTAATGCAGAACAAGTCATCATTATTACATTAACCTTTATGTTAAAACTTTTCTCCTTCACTTCAAAGAGAGCTGATTTAAGACAAATCTAATCACCAAATAAATTAAGACAAATCTAATCACCAAATACAAATGAAAGAATGACTTAATACATACCTAAATGAATAAATGATTAGTGTGCTATCCAGAAGTTAGTGTGTGTGTGTCAAGATGGCAATAATAAACATTGAGATCTTGGGAACTAAAGAAGTGAAATGGCCAGGAATGTATCATTTGGCATCAAATAATTATCTTATCTTCCACTTTGGATAAGAGTCTTTTAGAAGAACTGGATTACTCTTAAAAAATGGTGTCAAAATCAGTGCTTAGTTGCAAATCAAAACTGAGAGAAGGATCTGAATCAGATTACAAGGCAAGACAGCCAACATTACAGTGATACAAGATTATGCTCTGACTACAGATGCTGATGAGGAGGAGGTGTATCAGTTTTATGTGGATCCACAGCACCTTCTGGATATAACACCTAGAAACTATATTACTTACTTCAATGGTTATTGGAATGTTAATGTTGGTAGTCAATGAACAACTGAAATAATACGCAAGTCTGACCGTAGGTTACAGAATAACCTGGGACATTGACCAATATAGGTCTATCAAGATAATTTACTTGCCATGAAAAATACTCTCAACAGCCTAAGAGAGGAATTTACTCATAGATATCAACAGATGGTCAACACTAAAATCAGTTTTGCAGTCAGAGACGAAGGAGGTAAATACAATCAGGAAAACCAAGACCAAGAGCTAATTGTGGCACAAACCATTAGCTTATTACCGCTAATTTTAGAATCAAGTTAAAGAAAACAAAAAAGGTCTCCAAGTTAACTAGATATTCCATATGAATACGTAGTGGAGGTGAAGAACAGAGTGAAGATCTTAGGCCTGGTGGACAGAGTGAATGAAGAACTATGGACAGATGTTTGTAATATTGTCCAGGAGTTGGCAACAAAATATTTAAACTAGAAAGAAAATTAAGAAGGCAAAATGGCTGCCTGTGAAGGTTTTAGAAATGTCCAAGGAAAGATGGAAAATAAACAGCGATGGTCATAGGGAAATTACGTCAAACTGAATGGAGTTTCAGGGAATATAAAAAGATATAAAGAGGCATATTTAAACAGACAGTGCTGAGACCCAGATGAGAGATAGTAGAATGGGAAAGACAAAAGATTTCTTCAAAATAACTGGTGATAATAGACTAAATTTTCAGGTAAAAAGTGGTCATGATAAAAGGAAAGGATGTGGGGGGGGGCAGTGGAAGCAGAAGATATTAACAAGAGGTGGCAGGAATATGCAGAAGAGCTATATAATCATCATCATCATCATCATCCCCCCCTTTTCCATTTTCTTTCCTACATGGGGTCGGGGTATTGTGTTAATTGTCGCCAACTCACTCAATTCAGTGCACTCCTGCCTTCTTCAATGCTCATGCCTAACTGTTGCAGATCTTCTTTGCCGGATGCCCTTGCTTCCTCTTACCTTCTTCCTGTCTGTCCCAAATCTTCCTCACCAGATTGTCTCTGCTTTTCTGCACATGTCCAAACCACCAAAATCTATTTCTTTGATCTTTTCTGCAACTGGAGCTACTTTGGCTTCTGCTCTTATGTCCTCATTTCTTCGTCTGTCCCAGAGTGTGCATCCTACCACCCTTCTCATCCACTTCATTTCCATGACCTCTAGCTTCTTCAACTGTTCTGCCTTTACTGCCCAGGTTTCTGTACCATACAGTAGTACTGGTCGCACCACTGTCTTGTACAACCTTACCTTTCAGCTTCTTTGGCATTCTTCTGCCATAGACTACACCTGACACTCTATGCCAGTTGGCTGCAGCCCCTCTGATTCTAGCTTTGACCTCCTCATTCAGACTTCCTTTCTCCTCAACTACCCTTCCCGAAGCTGTTTACCTGTTCTTCTATCTTCCCTTCTATCTCTAGTCTCGGCTTCTTTTGATTTCCCCAATTTCCTGCCATTGCCACCGTCTTATCTTGCTTAGTTTCATCGCATGTGCCTTCAGTTTTTCATTCCAGTATCCTAACCTTTGCTGAAGTTCTAGATCAGAGTCTGAAGAGCTATACAAGAAGGACCCTAATATCACTAATACATGGACTGGTATATTTTCTGATCCAGATCCACATATCCCAGAGATTAAAGTTAAGTGATGCGTAGAAAGCCTTGCTTATAACAAGGCTGTAAGAAGTGATAAAATTCTACCTCAATTGTTTAAAGATCTGCAAAAGGATGAAGCTGCAGTATTACTCACAATTAGCACATTTGTTAGACACAGTGGTATTAATTGAAATGGAAGAGGTCAGGTTATATTCCAATCCCAGAAAATGGCTGTGCTAAAGTGTGTCCAAGTTATTGAACAATTGTACCTTTTTACATGACTGAATATAATGCTCAAGATCCTCCATGGTAGACATATGCAATATATCGACTGAAAACTGCCAAATGTACAGGCTGGTTTTAAAAGGGAATGAGGCACAAGAGATCAGATTGTCAGCATATTCTGAATAATGAAAAAAATCAAGGGAGTTTCAGAAAAAAAAATACTTTTCCTTTAGTGACTACTCTGAAGCCTTTGACTGTGTGGCCTATAGCAATGTTTGGTGAGTGCTTAGGAAAATGGGGATACTGCTTTACCTTGTTAGCCTCCTAAGGTCTGCATACAGAACAAGAAGCAACAGCCAGTACTGGATATGGAACAGATGACTGATTCAAGGCTGGGAAATGACTGTGACAAAGCTGTAAATTGTCACCTTACTTATTTCATTTCTATAAAGAATATATATATATATATATATATATATATATATATATATATATATATAATTGCAAAATCTTGGGTTACATGAATCGAATCTTGGAATCAAAACTTCCAGGAAATATAATAATAATGTCAAATATGAAGATGATACCATTCTGAAGGCTGAAAGTGATGATGAGGTGAAGATGAAAATAGAAAGTATAGGAACTAGTTTATTGCTCAAAGTAATAATGACAATGATGATGATGATGATGATGATGATGATGATGATGATGATGATGATGATGATGATGATAATAATAATAATAAACAATAACAATAATAATATGACATGTAGTCTTTTGAATTCTTAGCAAATAGATATAGAAAACATGGAGATGTTTTTTTATGAAGCTTTTCTCAAGGATATTTGTAGATGGTGATTGTGACCATGAAATTAAAAGATGCTTACCTGCTTTTTTTTTTTTTTTTTTTTTGAAGAAATCTATGGGAAAATTGGATAAGGTATTAAAAATCAAAGGCATCACTTTGTCAGCAAAGGCCCTGATAGTCAAAGCTATGTGTTTTCCAACAATAATATATGGCTGTGAGAGTTGGATTATAAGTAAGGCTGTGCACCAGAAAATTGATTCTTTTGAATTGTGTCATTAGAGAAAACTTGAAAATCTTATGAACTACAAAAAGATCAAATCAGTCAGTACTTCTGGGGATAAACCAGGACTGCTCTTTGGCAATAGGTTAAATACTTTGACTATATAATGTGAGGACAGAATGAACTAGATAAGATAATGATGTTGTTAAATATTGGTAGAAAGAGGTTTCAGAATCTGTGACAAAGTAAATGACTGAAGTAACGAATGGGACTTTAATAATCAGTTGTTGACAGACCAGCACTTGAGGTCACGAAAAGTTGGACTCAACTTTATGACTAAACAACTTTGACAACAAGAAGAAAAAAATCACAGAAAATAGATTGTAATAGTGTTGGTGTTTTTCTCTCCCTCTGCAAAGAAAGACATGGACCAACTCAGACAGGAGCTAGAAGACGGTAGACACACAGGAGTTTCAGTAACTGCATTCAGTGCCTTAATCTGAGTAAAAGGAAACTAGGTCTGTAGACTTTTCACATGGTGACATTTTTGCACAGGCAAGCCCTGCAGGCAAAGTTAATCATCTAAACCTAATGTTGCATCAGGATAGAGTCTGGAATGTTCACTTGACTATGGTCCACAAGTTCAGACTACATAAGTTTAACATGAGATATTCTTACTCAATAGAACTATTCCTGTGTAATGTGCATAATTTATTTATTTATTTGACATTTGTTGACCTGGATATTATGACTGGGACAGAGCCCTTTTTCAGCGGAGGACCTGGGAGAAAAGCTGCAAAGTACAAATATGTATATAAATGAAAAATAAAGATTACAAAAATTTTAAAATAGAAAAAAAAGTTAGCAAAAGAATGAAAGATAATCATACTGGTGGCATAGACATATGAAATATTAAACACTGAACATTCAGTATGTAAATTAGAAACAAAATATAGTTGACAGGAGGTAAATTTATTAGTAGAATGTAAACATATAATAAAATTAAAGTCTAAAGCATAGAAGAGAAGAAAATAAGATGAGAGTCAGGTAAATATATAGGTAGAAGAAATCAGGTAGGTTGGAGAAGGAAACAGTGCAAAGGAAGGACAAATAAAGGGTTAGGAAGGAGTGAGGAGTAAAAAGAGAAGAGAAGAGAAAGGGTAAAGGTTTAGATTCAGGTAGGATGGTTACAGTGACAAATTCAAGTGTGGTTTAGATATTATTTGTGAGATCTCTTAAATTTATAAACTTGAGGTATGCATCTCAGGGTCATGGGAAGCTTGTTTCATTGCATGGTGGGTGAGTAGCTATATAGGTTCTCTGCAACAGATTTTTTAGGTTTATGAATATGTAGCAAATATTGAAAATAGCTCCATAGTGGTTGAGGAAAGATATAAAATGAAACTATTGAGGAGATGTTAGGGTAAGAAGAAATTTTATTGATGATGGAATGGATGACGAGCAATTGAATAACTTTCAGTTGGTTAGGGAACTCTAGCCAATTAAGTAACCTGAGGGCATGACAGTGATATGATTTGGATGGCAGATTAGCAGCAAATCTAGCCACTTTTTTATAGGTAGTTTTAAGTTTAGTGAGAAGAGAAGACTGAAGATTAGTAAAAATTTGTGAACCGTAGAAAAAGTTGGGAATAAGATAAGGATTAGCCAATGTGATTCTGGAGGTAGGGGTGAGGAACCTTTTGTTTCTATATAGACAGCCAAGCTTTTGATGGGTTTTCTTAATAGAGTGATGTATATGCATGTTAAATTTCAGTTGATCATCTATAATTACTCCAAGGAGTTTAGTCTGACTTACAAAGATGATATTAGTATTGTTCAATGTGAGGATGTTAAATGAGGCCTTGAGGTGGTAGATGGGTTTTGGGAGGAAGAGAAGTAGTTTTGTCTTTTTGGGATTAAGTATACGTTTATTATTATTAAGCCATGTTTCTGTGTAATTGAAAGAAATTTAAATAAGTAAATAAATAAAAAATAATAATCATCTCTAAATTAATAAATACAGTATAACAACAGAATTAAACATGTAAATAACACCAGTCTTTTAGGTAGTTCAGATATACAGATGGCATAATAGTTAAGATCTTTGTCTCCTATGCACAAGGTACAAGGTTAAATCTTGACCTTTGATCAATGCCTGTATTGAGTTTGCATGTTCCTTCTGTGTATCTGAAAAGTTCCTCCCACCTCTCAAAAACATGCTGAATGTTTCCATCTCAAACTCACCCACGAATGGAGGTATGTGTGGCTGCACAGACTCTAGATGGTGCACTACAGGGGGAAGAGTTGTACTGACCAAATGCTTTGAGCATCTACTATGGTGCACAGTATCCTCAAGATAGGAGAACACAGATCACAGACTGTGTGCTGTCTCAGGGATAGCTACTCAATGTAAAATATTGTGTAGGTGATTTGGTTGTGTTGACTAATGTCAAATCAGCATGGGTATTTGCCTGTGATCGGTGGGTTGAGGACCTGGCCTACTCCAACATACAATGTATATGTGCCCCTACTAACCAGTGTGTGCCCACCATAAGGTTCAGCAGCTCTGGGTCAATAAGCTACAGTCTAGCCAGTGTCCAGCTTCCCAGCTTTGGTTAACTGGGATAGTTCTGTTGAACAAAAGTTGGGTTTAAAACCAATCAACCTGCCAAACAATTACTGCACTCACTGTAGGTTCACTGACAGGATGCAGCTTGGAAGATGATGACATGTTGATAAGGTGCAAGCTGGCCATCCTATGTGTTCAGGAGACAACAAGGAAGGGCAGTGAAGCAAAGCCACTTGGCTTGGGGTCCAGAGTCATCTACTCAGGAGGACAGCCTAGAAATGGTGTGGGAATTGTAGTGAGGCAGAGGCTGCAGAAATCAGTGAGGGATGTCATCAGAATTAGTGACAGACTTGTAGTAATCAAACTTCAGTATAATGCTAGAGCAGCATTCATTATCTCAGCCTAGCCCCACAGCAGAGTAGTGATAGTCAGAAAAAAGAGTGTATTCAGACAGCAGTTGCAGGACCTTTTAGGTCAAGCAGACCAACATTAATTGATGTTGATAGTGGGTGACCTGAATGCACATATTGGGACATACAGAACAGAATATGAGTGCTGCCTTGCTCCACATGGGTGGGGCAACAGAAATAAAGAAGGAGAATCCATTCTATCTGTCAAATGGTTTGCTGGGGGCCAACACATGGTTTAACAAGATACAAAGTCAGAAGATCACATACAAAAGTGGTCAAAGTGCAACCCAGGTATACTTCTTCCTAGTACGGAAAGGACACCGGGGTAGAATCAGCTCTGGCACCTCAGGAAGAAGAGAAAAATGGGTGGAGTCAAAGAAAGGCAGTGCCTCAAAACAGCATGTGTGAGGACTGCAGAACAGGTATGTGGTCAAGTCAGGTATTGAAATAAGGTACATAAGGAAAGCTGCTGGTGAAAGTCAGAAGTCCAAGAAGTCATCAGAAGAAAGAAGTGCAGGTAAAAGAGAGAGACAGAAAAGATAGACCAAGCAAAGAAGGAATACTGTATGGCTAACAAAGAGGCTAAGAGAGGTTTTGCAATAGGAAAGAACAAAGCATCAGAGGAACTTTACCAGCTTCTGGAAAGTGACTCAGTAGATGCACAAAGGAACTATATAATATTGCAAGGCAAAGACAGAAAGATAAAGAATATAGTCAGACACTCTTTGTAAGGCATGCCAGGAACAACCTGTTCATTTATAGTCTAACTCTCACAGCCCACAGGAAATAAAAAGCAGACAGAGTATTTTCAGCTACTTCTGAATGAAGAAAACTACACAGTAGGTGTACTGCCCTAGATACAGCCTGCAACGCGAGAAGAGGAAAAGCCCACAATAGAAGAAGAAAGAATAACACTAAGGAAAATTAATTCAGGGAAAGCAGCAGTAGGATCAGATGAGGTCATAGCAGATATGATCAATATGTTAGGTAAGGTGGGGGAAATGGCTCCGGAGGGTATTCATAGCTGTATGGAGAGAAAAGCATATCCCAGATGACTGGAGAATAAGCATACTAGTGCCAGTGTATAAGAACAAAAGGGACATCTTTAACTGTATAGAGTACAGTGCTACCAAACAATTGTCACACTGCACCAGAGGGTGATTGATAAACAAATATGTACAGCAGTAGGAAGTAGGATGGGAGATAAGCAGTTCGGATTCAGATCGGGATGTAACACAACTGACCTGATGTTTGCATTGAGGCAGACATTTGAGAAGAAGTTGATGAAAGAGTCAAACTGCACATTCCTAAACTTGTTATAGACTTAGTATATGACAAGGTCCCAAAAACATTGGTAGAATTAGTGCAGGCTATGTACAAGGACCCAATATCACATGTACAGATAGTTTTTATTCTTAGAGGGGGCTCCTAGTGGGAGTGAGTGTGTATTAGAGTTCTACTATGAGCCCACTTCTGTTCATACTGGTGATGGGCTACATTAGCAAACCGGTCAGAGGGGACAGACCAACAAAGTTGCTGTATGCAGATGATGTGGCATTACAGGCAGACTCTGAGCAAGAACTTCAGCAAAGAATAAGGGAATGGAAAGTAAAACTGAACGCACATGGGATGAAAATAAATACAGATAAGACATTTGTAATGGCAGCAAATGGGGGAAATCAGAAGAAGCTGAACACTGAGATAAAAGGGGAAATAGTGGAACAGGTTAACAGCTTCAAGTATCTGGGAGGGGTGGTTGAGGAGAAGGAAAATCTGAATGAGACAGTCAAAGGTAGAATCAGAGGGGCTTCAGCCAACTGGCACATAGTGTCAGGTGTAGTGAATGATGGAATAATGTCAAAGAAGCTGAAAAGTAAGGTGTACAAAACAGTGGTGCAACCAGCATTAACGTATGGTGCAGACGCCTGGACAGTAAAGGCAGAGCAGCTGAAAAAGCTGGAGGAGATGGAGATGAAGTGCCTGAGAGGGGGGAATGATACAGACTATGGGACAGACAGAGAAATGAGAGCAGAAGAGAACAGATTCAGGCAGATGTGAAGAAAAGCAGAAGACAATCTGGAGAAGCAGATTTAGGACAGGCAGGAAGAAGGAAAGAGGAAACAAGGGCATTCAGCAAAGAGGTGGATGGATTGTGTGAGAGAAATCATGCAACAGTCAGGCATGAGTGTTGAAGAAAGTAAAAAATGGCACTGAATAGAGATGGATGGTGACAGATGACACATCACCCCAACCCCAAATGGAAGATGGAAAAAGGGGGTTCATGATAATGACAATGATGATAAAGAACATGCAAAGTAAACAAGTGTGGTTGATACCCTAAATGGAATATGAGTGACAGCACAAAATGTAGCAGAAGTGGCAACATAAGCAAACATAAAATATGTATAACTTTGATTTCCAAACTATTAACTATTTAACATATAAATACAGCAGCTGAAGGCAGTGTATACTATGACCATGCTTTTACCATTCATTCATATGCTTATCATCATGATAATAGTATGTGTATAGTGATATCTTTTATACTTCTTCACAAGACAGACTTTATACTGACATTGTTTTGTGCTTTATAGCCTTAGTATCCCTTAGCCAAGAATTAATACATTTGGTGAATTATGAGAAATTAAAGCAAACTGATTCAGTTAGAAGGCAGCATGTTCCCAGATTTAAAGAAAAGGCTAGACTGTATAATCCATCAATTTACTTACTTGCACAATGCGAGAAAATATGAAACATTACTTTTTACACACACATTCATTTTCAAGTTACATGTGCAAAATGTACCTGATGAAACTTGTCTGCTAACAAACAGAATATATTTATAAATATGGCACACTTATTTATGTCTTACAGTAAGATAATGGTCCAGTTTTCAAATCAAACAAAACTTTGAGTGTGCTTATACCAAAGTATCTTACATAATAAGTAAATTCAGTAAAATACCATTTGTAAAATATAATGTAATAAAAAAAACACAAAAGCTTGTTTAGAAAATACAGCCTTCAGATATGCATATATTATTGTCAGGCACTGATTCTCTTAAAATAACTGACGTGGTTTTCAAAGCAATTGAATTCAGCTATGGAAATTTATTTTATACTATTTCATTGTATTTCTGTACTGCAAAAGTCAGACTTGGAAAATGGAAAAGAAAAGTGCTGGTATGGCAGGCATGCACAGCTGTGTGTGTGTGTGTGTGTGTGTGTGTGTGTGTGTGTGTGTGTGTGTGTGTGTGTGTGTGTTTCCCAACAGCGTACTCTTACATTGAGAGAGGATCCTGTTCATGCCTGTAAGGTATCATAGCTGTTTTTCAATTATGATGTTTGATTGTAGCACTAAGTAAAACTATCCAGATTGATTTACAGCAGTTTCTCCTTTTTCCTTTTTATTTACTTCTATAAGCACATTGCATTTATTTTTATTACATTTTATAAAGTGCACAAATCTCTTTATTCTACTACCTGCAAAACTGTGCAAATGTTACCAAATAAATTCTACACATTTATACAACCAGATAATAATTTCTTCATAATTTTAATGCTAAATATTGTTTTGCACAGTAGAAATCCAATATAACTAGCAATAATATAATGTTAAAACCTGTGCCATTGAAGACTTAATTACTTAATTGAAATCATTAGTCATAGTAATTAGAATGCATGCTGACATAAATGCATGGAGATACATTAAAGCTTTAATTTTCCTATTCTGGCAGTAAATGCTGCTATTATATAAAATAAAAAGGAATACTTTATGGCAGATCAGAAGAACAGTGTAGCTCTTTACAATGAGTAACATTAACTATCCTTACTGTATTTTGCAATCTATCTGCTTTTAACACACTAAACATTTAGATGTAAGAGACCTTACCAAGTTTATAAATTTGGGATTTTCCAGGCTGGCATGCTCCACAGGCAAAGGACTCACTTTGCCTGACAGAAAAAGATAAACAACAGCAAAGAGGCAGACAGGCGTCATGTTTTCTGTAGATCTACACACGATGTCCTAGAACACTGTGAATGCTTTCCTAATATCCTTTTCAGTTATCTCAGACATCAGATTATCTACAAAAACTGCTATAACTTTTATTGTTTACTGTTATCATAAGAGAATGGAATAGCAATAAAGGTCAGGTTGTAAACTTTTATAAAGTCTGTGTTACAATCCAGCAACTAATCAATATTTTAAATATACACATATCTATGTTTTTGTCAGAAAATATATGGCAGTCTTTCCCTATTGCAATGAAGTTCATGTTATTCACCTGCATTTCTTGAAGTACAAGACAAATTTCTTGTTGCATTTTGTTGAAATGGTTTCACTGCATTTAAAAGTGACATAATATTTTGAGGATAAATATGTCTTATTCTGATAGATCAGTAGACAATCAAAGCAGAAAACACCATATACCTTATCAGTTCTCTGAGAATGGACTCTGACTGTATGAAAAAAAATGTGAGAATAACTCTGAACTTTAAACTAAAATAAAATGAGGCATTCAAGGGAAAGCCCAAACAGTATATCTTATCACTGATTGAAAACCTGAGGTGCAGGTGATAAAAACCTTTTTGAAGTCACTGAATGATGGTACCAAAGCAAAGAAATACATTTTAAAGAGGAATAGCACTGTTAATACTTAAACCTAGCATTCAGATCTGATGAAAGAAAGGTTGTCATCATTGTCATATTATATTTCAACTCACAGTCAGTGGCATCTCACCTGTTGTTCCCAGTGGGTAGGTATACATGGAAAGGCTTGAGATAATTGATGTAGCTTGGCAAAGTTTATTGCAGTCTGTATAACCAATATAATGCCATGGATATGGTGATATGATAATTGTAAAGAGATAGGCTATATGTTTATAAATCATGTTGCTTGACACATAACACATATAGTGAATAACACAAAATTATATTCTGCAAAAAATATGGACTGGCTGATTTTTGTCCTTTCAGCCATTCCAGAGTACATACTTGGGAGTGACTTGACGAAAAAATCTGGGATAACCATCTCTGATTCTAATTAATATAGAATCCTTTGTCTTTTAGAGAATTTCTTTATATTGTGTAGGGACTCCCAAGATGTACTGGCTCCTGGATAACATAATAGCCAGACTGGAGTCTTCGAAAACAGACTATAACAGTTGGTCTAGGGGTTGCAATTTAAACATCTTAAAATAAAAGAAAACATATGAAGTAATTACAGCTACTGTAAAATAAAGCGAAACACTCAAATTAAATCATTGTCAGGTCATGATATTTATTTATAAGCCTCATTATGCAATGTCTTTTCATTTCTACCTCACACTTTAACTTTCAGGTATTGCAAAGTTCTAGCAAGAACTTTTCATTCTACTGAATGAATAAATTAGGCCAAGGGTGTCCAACCTTTTTAGTTTAAGGGCAACTTACTATACTTGGAGAGGTTTGGGGGGCATTGAAGATTTATCTGCTTTACGCACACTCTACAAAGATAATCTCATTCATGGAGCAAAAAACACACACTGGTGGTTTCAGATTCATTTTGGTATAACTGAAGGCCAAAAACTGAAAATCTGAGTGTACGACAAATGAAACAAACCACCACAATTCAATTACCTTTTTATTGTAACCCCTCTCACCAAATAAAAAGATGAATGTCAGGAAAGATGAAAAAATGGATTACCCCAGGGATCACATCAGTTGTCCTGCTAGTCAGGGGTCCAGGGAAGTAAATAGTAGGGAAGAAATAGCCAGGGAATTGTTACAGCTAGGCTTGTATAGGCCCTAGGGCCGATAGCCTAGTACCAACCTATGAACCTATGAACCTATGAACAGTTGATAAGAAGCACCGAACCATGACACTCCTTCATAATTCATAAACCCAACATCATTGCAGGCAGAGAACAAAGCCCTCAAC
This sequence comes from Protopterus annectens, assembly GCF_019279795.1. Classification (NCBI taxonomy): domain Eukaryota; kingdom Metazoa; phylum Chordata; order Ceratodontiformes; family Protopteridae; genus Protopterus; species Protopterus annectens. Next base: position 1,291,659,728 of record NC_056733.1, on the reverse strand, counting down.
ATCAATGCAGGCAGGAAAAAGAGAAAATCAAATTTCACCCTCAAACAACCCCCGTCCCCCACCAATTGGTTATGCATAACAATTATAGCACAAAATCCACAAATGCATGCTAAATGCAGGTAGAAAACCTGAACTTTTTGCTTGAAAAGTCCCCATCTCTGATCATTTATGCATCACAACTATAACAACAATCGTAACACTCATCCAGAAATGCATGCTGAGTCAGAATGACACACCCAGTTTATAATAAAGTACCTTTGCAAACAACTCAGATGAATGACAAGAAATGCAGGGAATGCTAAAACATACAACATTAATAACAATATGCCCACTGAAATATAAATACTATACCAGCTGTTAAATTATTATATAGCTTAAATCCCCCACCACATCAAATAAAGCAGTTTACTGTTAAATAATATTATACACAATACAGGAGAAGTGTGCTGTAAATAATTCTTTTTTGAAATATGCAACCTATTCACAGTAAACAATTCCAGCCAACAAATTATGTACTCCACTTTACCACCACACCAAATAGAAGTAGATTACTTTTCAATAATCACATTTACTCTCTTAAAATCAAAACTAGAGATATAATCCTAGACATCATGGTGCAGGCTGTTTCTTTTTTTTTTTTACTCAGTTGATTTTTATTTTAAATTTGCCATAAACAATAAATGAAAACTTATCACAGTTTACAATCAAGTTAGATAATTATTAACTATATACAAATTTACATTTAGTCTGACATTTTAAAACTTGCATGATAACAAATTACACAGATATAGTTTAATTAAAGTTAAATAGTACTTGCTTCATGAGGAGGTTAGATCCATTTGCAAAGTATCAATCAAAGTTAGATCTTTTTTCCAAGGGTTTTTAGTTAATGGTCTAGGAAACAGTCTTAAGTCTTTGCTTTTTATTTCCATTAAGGCTGTCCTCTTCAATAAACATACGAAATCTTCTTTGCTAGGAGCTGTGGTAGAATTCCATCTCTTTGTTATGCATTTTCTAGCTATAGCTAGTATAGTCCAAAGTAAATGAAGGTCAGTCTTATTTGAAGAATAAGCATTATCAGTTATATTCAGTAATAACAAAGCCTTGGTCATGACAAACTTATCTATATAAATCACCTGCAAGAAATTGTTAATACTTTCCCAAAAGGGTTTAATTTTTATACAATCATAGAAAATGTCAGACCAATCAGCTTTATTATACTGTTGACATCTCCAGCATAACCCATCATTAGAAGGATTGATTTTTGAAACTTTATCAGGGGTTAAAAAGGATCTATTAAGGAATTTCCAGGTAAATATTTTTCAATAATGAGAACAGGAAGTTAATTTTACTGAGAGAAGTAAATTAGATTTATTTTCTGAGGTTAACTGAATCCTATATCCTTTAGTAATATATTACCAATATGCTGGTTTAGGTTGTGTTTTGTAATTTTTTATTAGATTACATAAATATGAAGTACCATTTTCCAATTTCTTATTATTATATAAAATTTCAAACAGTCTGGATATAAAATGTGGTATATTTGAAAAAGAAGCATTATTTATTATCCTACATAGATTCTTAGAGCATGTCAATATTTCTGAAGCATTAACCATTCATGAGAATTCACTTTGTAAGTTGACATCATATATTGTAAATCCCATACTTGCTGATTTTTTAGACAGTATAACCAACAGATTCGATTTTTCTGTTCCCAAGACAGGAATATATCTCTATGAATTCTATGTGGAAAGTTTTTAGTAATGCTGAAGGGAATTAATGTCGCAAACCAAAGCTTTAAATCCATATTCATGTTTAGAAATTTCCTAAAATAGTCAAATAAATGATTTATTAAATTTGTCCTTGCTAGTTTAGTTATATTGTATTGATAATTCGCCAGTGAGTACCATAATATATTGTCCTTGTCTAGAAAAGTAGAATTTTTAAGTAAATTATTTTCATTTATTATTATAATTGTATGTAACAATTTCCAATTAGACATATAATTTGGATTGATCCATTCAACCACAGTTTTAAGTAAAGTTGCTGTTATATAAGATTCAATATCTGGGAAATTTATTCCTCCCTGGTCCCATTGTCTGATATGATGGGTATAGGCAATTTTGTTTCTTTTAGGAAACCACAGAAATCTTAGCAATATTGATGTTATTTTCTTAAGGTGAGTTTTCTCAGGAATTAACAAAGTGGCTTGTACAACATACAAAATTTTAGGGAGAAGAATTATTTTAATTAACTGTAATCTATCTTCAAAAACTATAAATAACTTATTATATTTACCCACTAGAGAGTCTATTGTAGCTATGATCCTTCTATAATTAATATTCAATATATCTTGAATAGTTTCACACAAGTCTATCCCTAAGTATTTTATTGTTGAGATATGTTCTCCTATGATATGATTCTTATCTATTTGAAAATCCTTTTTTTTATTTAATAATAAGCATTTAGACTTTTGTTTATTAAATCGGAGTCCTGAGATCTTATGAAATTTCTTTATCAGATTATCTAATTCAACTAATGTTTCTTTTGAATTCAATAGTGTAAGAAGTATGTCATCAGCAAAGAGCATGATCTTGGAGTTATATTAACCAAATATATTTATTCCTTTTGTCTTTGGATTGTTTCGTTGTCGCCTTACAGTAAGACGCTGTCTGGCTCGACTCTCAGTTAGAGCGTCTTCTGCGTGGAGACATGCTTGAATGGGCATACCTTCGTTGAAGGTTGTGCGTCAGGGCTGGCAACTCGGTACGTAAAAATCAACTGCCAATCATTAGCAGACCGGAGTTCCACTGTGGTGACCCCTAACCGGAAAAAGCCGAAAGTCACAAACAAACAAATCTTTGGATCGTTTCATATTAATATTGCCAATAGTTCTATAGCTAATGCAAATAAAATGGGTGACATAGGGCAACCTTGTTTAGTACCTCTCATAACTTGTATAGCTTCTGAGGTAAAGGGTCCTAATTTAACATAGGTTAAATTGTCTTCATAAACCTTTTTAATAAATGTAATGAAAGAGATGGGAAATTTATAAGCTTCTAAGATTTTAATTAAATAATCCCAGTTCAAGGAGTCAAAAGCTTTCTCAATATCTAGTCCAATTATTAAGGTTTCTATATTTTCTTTGTTTAAATAATCAATTAATGTCAATATTCTTTTAATGTTATCATGTGGATGTCTATTTTGAATAAACCCAGTTTGGTCATAGTTGATAATTTCATTCATATGATTTTTTATTTTTTTAACCAATATAGACATAAATATTTTATAATCATTATTTAATAATGAAATTGGCCTATATGAGCTGCATTGACTATCATCCTTGTTTTCTTTTAAAATGGGTATGATTAAGGAGTATCTCCATGAAGGAGGAATTAATGCATGAGTTTGAATTTCAATAAATGTTTTATGCAGTAATGAGGTTATATTTTTAGGGAAAAGTTTGTAAATTTCTGTGATTAAGCCATCCATTCCGGGAGATTTACTACTTTTACTTTGATTGTATCTATGACTTATTTGTGCGTAATGAATTTTTGTAATTCATTTTGTAAACTTTCAGGGATTGGTTTAATAATTGAAAACACATTTTCTAAAAGTGGATGTTCTGGCAAATTATTGTTATTTTTAAAATGAATTTTGAAATTACACTTGAAAGCATCTAGAATATCTCCTTTTTCCAAAACTTTCTTACCTTTTTTTTCTTCATGTAGTATATTAACAATAGTATTAGCTTTAGATTGCATTTTAACTTTAACAGATAAGTTATGTGAGTGTTTTGGAGAGGTGGCATAAGAATTTATTTTTAACCTCTCCATGGCTAAATTGGTTTTGTGATTTAAGATTTCATTATATCTTTTATTTAAGTCTTCTATTGTCTTCTTATTCTCTAATAAATTAGGAGATTTTTTTAGATTTAAATAATGTGAGCTTCCTTTGTAGTTCTTGAAGTTCTGATTCCCATTCCTTGATTTTATTTTTATACCAAGCAATTGTTTTCCCATAGATATAAGCTTTTAATGAATCCCATACCATTACTATATTTGCTTCTGAGTTGTAGTTTACATCTACAAAGAAATTGAGTTCATTCACTAACCATTGTTTAAATTCTTTAATTTTTGTAATATATGAAGGAATTCTAGTAAGAAAAGCAAGTGATTTAAAATTTATTTGCACTTTTAGAACTAGAGAATTATGATCTGAGAGGGGCAAGGAATTATTGTAAAGGAAGTAATTTTTGTTTGAAAATCCTGGGAAATATATATCTTATCAATTCTGGTTTGGGTACCATATCTATAATCTTGATGGAAAAATACCAAGGAATTACTATCTATAACATTATAGGTATCTTTTAATTTTAAGAATTCAGTCCTTTTTTTAGTAATTTTGCAGTAGCAACATAAATTAAAAAAATATATCACATCTTATAATATATAAACATATGCTTTCAAGAACTGTTCATCAGATTTAAAATAGACTGTATAATTACCTTATAATCTGAATATAGGCTTAATCTTATTATACTTCAGCTAATAGTTATAGTAATGCTTTAGAAAGGCAGTCAAAAAATGCATATGTTTAAATTATCTAAATGGTGGAAAGCATAGTAGTTTCTATGAATGTGCTGATCAGGTACTTATATCATTTTAGTTGCTTGGTTTACTTTAATAATGGTTTTGTTAAAATATGGTTCAAACAACAATCAGATTTAATTTTATATTCTTTTGTACAGGGTGTAACTAGATAAGGGAAATCTAGCTTGTTTCCTAAAGTGTGTTGTGAACATGCTTCTGTAGGGTACGAGTATACCAACAGCCAATCAAAACCTTATCTACAACATTAAACTACTCTGCAATTGTAAAGATAGGAGAGAACTTTTTCCCTAGCTTGTGCAAACTGCAGTCTAAATAGACTTTTATAAAACTTCACGAGCACTTATAACTGCTCAAAACACTAACACCCTCCCTCACAAGGAGCACACCACCCCTGACCCAAAGACACCAGGGTCAGCTCACATCATGTCCATTGCAGCTTTAACCCCACTCTCTGCATACTATCTGACCTCAAACAACACTAATTCACTCGACCGACAGTGCTTCTCCAATCTGACCCAACACAACTGTATGTCAGTTCCACATAATCTGCAACTACAACCAACAAAAACCGCACCGTTCATTATCAATTCAGAAGGCAAAGCAGTACATCACCAGAATTACAACAGTTCGCGGCCTCTATTCCACAGAGAAATCCCACCAATGATCCCCGACAAGTAGAGATCGCCAGATACTTCAACAAACCCTGCCCAGAAAATCACTCCACTGTCCGCCAACTTCCCGAAATAGGAACAATCACCAAGCCATTCCAAGTAACAACTATTTCAGTAATGCAGCCATCTAAGAAACCCAAACCCTATTTTCAGTAACAATTTTTTCCTCTATCTGCAACAATAGTCCCAGTACTTGCAGCAAGCACACAATGACAGACTGGACAAGATTTCAAATAGGGCATAACCCTGGTGTACAACCTTTCTTCATCAGTGCATCTGAGGCAAGAAGCAAAAAAAAATCTTTTTCACCATAATACCAACAGCGATGATTACGGCAATACTCTCCAGAAGCATACGCATTGTTTAAGGCCATTGCGAAGACCCCAGCTAATTATCAATGACTGCAATGTATATATTATGCAATAGGCTGTGGGCAGAATAACAAAGATCAAAATAAATAGGTATGCAATAATTGTCATTTATGCCAGGGAAGGAAGTTGATGTTGTAATACTGTAATGAATATAAATTAATGTATAGTCTGTGTGTATTTGCAGTTCATTAGATCACCTCTTCCATACATTACTCTAATGCATTGTCCAAAGGCAGGACATTCATTTTCACTTAATTCAAATACTTCTATACTGTTCCCGATCACAGTATGTTAGTTACCAATCGATCTAACATTTTAACATGGAATGAAATTTAGGTAGCATATTTAAAATGTAAAAACAAACATAGAGAAAAAAATAACTGCTTTATATGCACCTAGACTGATAACCACACACCAGTTTGGAACAATCAAAGCCAATCAAATAAAGCATATATATAGTTACTCTACCATTACTAAATGATAAGCAAGGTAAACTCCAGATTTATATTATAGACAATTTACTGCATGTAATAACTGCAACTCGAAACGAGTCTCTTTCTTAACATCCTCATTCACATCAGCAATGAGGAAATATCTTATTTTTACTTTAATTTTAACTGACAGATCTCAATAGCGTTTCTCATTTAAAAATGGGAACGTTTCGTAGCTACGAGGAACATTTCATTAATATAGTCTAAAAAGGCTGTAAGTGCTACTGTATGAGACTCAGACAGAAAATAACAATAAGCATGTTAATAACGGAAAATTAATTAATTAAATAATAGACATGACACTAGTAGGCTGCAAAACATAGTTATAAAACCTAATAATTTAACTTTGATATTACTAGATTAAATGAATAGCTATATTAAGTAGTAGAAATTTTTAACATTTATTTATTAAAACAGAGAAGAAGAGAAACTTAATAGGATTATAAGACATGTATAAATAGTTATAGGAAACATACCTTTTCTTGTGTATATATATATATATATATATATATATATATATATTTTCTTGTGTATATATATATATATATATATATATATATATATATATATATATATATATATATATGTTGTGAATAAATGCATGAGATTAAAGGTATTAATACATAGTGAGACCATTTAGATGCTTTTAATAGTTAGGTTGCAGCTGACACTTTGAGAGATTTCATAGAAGTTGGTACTTTGGATTCAGTTTTCTGTTTCCTTTTTTTTTACATCAGTCCAGCCATTTTTATCAGTGGTTCTCTTCAGGGATGGGGAAGCCCATTCCATATCTTCAGAAATGGTTATAATGTTATTGTTTTGAATGAAATGCATGGCTTCTTCCAGAGTGTTGAAGGTTCTCATCTCACTTAGATGCATTATTTTAATTTTTGCAGGAAAGGCTATTTGAGCTTATTTGAGCTTTAATATTATTCTGTTTTAGAGTTTTTATTAGAGGCCATACCCTTTTTCTCTGTTCCATCACTTTAGTGGAGTAGTCATTGTCAAATCGTATTGTGTTCTGGTTATATTGTATAGGACTTTTCCTCCAAGCTGTTTTTATACCAGTTCTTTGTCCATAAAAGATAAGAATTTTACTAGAATTGATCTTGGTGGTATGATGGATGTTGATGAAGTTGTTGCTGAAAGTTCTATTCCCCAGAGCACAATTTCTATTCCAAAGGAAAAATCTTCTTTAAGATTTAGAACCTCTGTATCCAATAGTTTAGGAAAGATATAGTGTCCCCTCCTTCTGTTTTCTCAGGTAAATCAAAAATCCTGATATTTGACCTTCTCTCTCTATTTTCAAGATCATCTAGTTTGTTAGATAACCAAGTATTTTGCTTCAAGAGAAACTCTGTTTGTGTTTCCCCTTCTTTGAGCCTTTGATCAATGTCAGTCAAAGAAGTTTCAATGTTTGTTAACTTTGACTGGTGTTGCTGAAGTATTTCTTTGAAGACTTCTGTTTGCTTCTGTGAGTTCTCTTCTAGGTTCTGTAGATTAATCTTAAAATCATCCATTTTGCTGATAATTCTTGTAATGTGATAGTCACCAGTTGTAGTTCCTTTTTTAGTGTCAAGTCAGCATGAGAATTCTTTAGGTTGCTCATCTCTTCAGATGCTGTGTATAGACTTCTACGTAATTTTCCAGGAAATTTCTTTTAGAAATCCACCAAAATTTGTATTTAGTTTCTTTTAGACTATTAATTAAATATTTGTAGTAGTTTTGTTAGTAAAAGTTAATTTAATTTCCTGAATTTAGTACTAATCTATGGAGCTCCAAAAAATGCTGCTTTTCAGTTAGCCATTCAGGCTCCACCCCTGTGCAGGCTGTTTCTGACTGCATTCCTACTAGGAAAGATACACATCCTACATCATTCTTTTTCATTAGCAAAATTAAATGACTTTCTGTGGCTGTAATACAATTCATTGACCTAGATTTTACACTGCCTGTTTGATAATATGCTGATATTTTCCATCATTTTTGTCACTCCTCCTTTCTGACTACTATCCTTCATTCCAATCAGAAGCAACAAGGGTAAGGTATTAACTCTTTTATATATTTACATGATTAAATATATAAAAAAGCTTGAATGCATACTACAGATAACAGGTAATTGAAAACTAGGTCTATCCAGCTACAAATCTGGGCATTTAATTATAGTTAAATGATAACTGGTATTTAAGTCTTGTATATATTATATTTCAATAATTAAAATATAAAAAGGACTTAAATACCAATTCAAATTCTTTACCATTAAATACCCAGATTTGTAAATACCCAGATTTGTGGCTTGATGCACCTACATTTTAATTACCTTTGCCCCCAGTGTTATCTCAAGTAGGTCTAAACTGCTCTTTCAGGCTCTTGGCTCCTATTTTCATTGTTTGTTGCCTCAAAGGTATGCTCAGATATTTTATCGATCTATTTTTTTCTTTTTGAGGAACATTTCTATTTTCCGGCCTGGTTGACCCTTGGACAGGATGTCCTTATTTTTGAGGTGCATCTTCATTTACACAATTCTCTCAATCCTCATCACGTGATTTTTGAAGCTGTCTAGTACACAGAAGACCACACTACTTGACCAACATACTAGTGGCAGCAATAAATTAAAGAGGACACACATCCACACACACCCTTTTTATGAGGCAAACATTATTGACTTTATGTGGAAGAATACAGCAACATAGTTCCTTAAAGTCTACAGATTTTCACTGTCTTTTTGATAATGTGTTTATATTTTCCATCTTGTTTTAATGTTGAGAAGTATGGGTACAACCCCCCCAATTTCATACACACACACACACACACACACACACACACACACACACACACACACACACACACACACACACACACACACACACCACTTACTGGTGTCCAGTCAACATCCACACACTTGCAAGTATATGAAAATTTGGAACAATGCAGAATGAGCTACGAGTACCCCTCCCCACAGTTTTTGTAACTTCCACACTCCCAACTGTAACAAAGCATACTCCCATACTCACACGTACAAACACAAACACATACACTGTCAGTCTGATTTTCACAAAGGCATACATTAATTGTGCAAACAAACCTCACATAGCAGCATCACATGCATACAAACACACATGCAGTCTGTCTGTTTTTCTACTTCACACAGGCACATATCACTCTTCCAAATGACTTGCACAATGGCATTGCACCCATACGTGTACATATGCATGCAATCACTCTACCTTCCCAGTTCATTCATATAACAAGTGATCACCATTTTTACAAACAACTCAAATACCAGCAAAAGTAAATTAAGTCACCAAAGTTACACACTGGAAATCAGTCACTGTACTTTATTGCAGAAGACAAACGGTAAGCGCTTTCACAACTTAATGTTGCTTCATCAGACGGTCTGATTTCCAGTGTGTAACTTTGGTGCCTTAATTTACTTTTGCTGTTGTTGTGTGTTTTGGGCACCTCAGTGTACCTGCAGCCGTTTGGTTTTTGCATCTTCAACTCAAATACCAGCATTGCACCTGTACAAACATACGCACCCATGTAGTTGCTCTGCTTTTCCATTTTATTCACAAAAGCATTATACTCCTGCAAACATTAGGCACATACAAGCATAATCAGTTGCACACAATTAGATTACAAGCACTCATGTGCCCGTATAGATACACACGCACACATGCACGCATGCACACATGCGCGCACACACACACACGCACATGCACACACACACACACACACACACACACACACACACACACACACACACACACACACACACACACACACACACACACAACTTAGCTCATTCAACCACTGCAGACTCTGCAAAAAAATCAAGATCACCAATGATATCCAACCCTACCAATGAAATAATCAGTGACTGTACTGAAGATGCACTGCTTACCACTTCAGTATATGTGCAGATACACTAACCTGATGCATGGATAACTGACAAGTCCTGAACTCACTTTTTAAAGTGACAGGACCAGTCAGCCCAAAACAAGATATTTATTTTAAATTTTTGTTATCAAGGCTTTGGTGGGCCACATAAAAGGCATTTGCAGGTGAGATTGTCATCTGCGAGGCTGCCTGTTAGACAGCTATGCATTCGACCAATTACAATACACTTCAGTGCATAACCGTACCAGTCAGTGTCATATCTTTAAAATCAATAGCCAAACAGAGATCACCAAAGCCAATAGTGGCTGGAACACTGAGGGCTGTGGAATAGTCAGCAGCAAGGATAATAAGTGTAATTAAATAAAATTAAATTATGTTACATAATAATAATAACTGCAGAGCTTTAGAAGTTATACTTAATTCACAGTCAAGGCTCTGCACACTTGGAACCAGGAAATATCAGTACAACTTTTTAACAACATTACTAACAGTAGGTGTTTGATCACTGCTGCAGTAATGTAAACTGTATAGGTTATATCCTGCATAGGATGTAACAGCTAGCTAGCTTTCAAAGCTTCAGGGCACTTTCCACAAACCCAAACCATTAGTCAGCTTGAGCAGAGCTGACTTAAAATACAGGTTTGGGTGCCAAGCCCTTCAGAGCTTTCATGCCAACTGAGAGAGGGTTGGCTGAACCCCAAGAAGACATTGCAAGACACAACAAAAAATAAATGTCCACACTGACATAAAAAACAAACCAAAAACAGAGGGTATGGAGAGAGGAAGCAGCTATTGCAACAGTGATCATTCAAACATCTATTATTATAGTAAGTTTACTTACACAGTTGAACTATGTTCTTCATATTGATTATTGCTGCAGTAGCCTAAGCTATATGGGTCGATTACTATAGCTAACTATATTTGGAAGGCGGAAGGAGAAGGGTCCAGGAGCTCCTAGAGAACATTTCTAGGAAAGCCTGACCTAGACTTGGAGAAGGATTCTAGCTTCTAGTGCTTTGTAAAAGTATGTACAAAGGACCACATTGCTGCTTCTAGAATACTTCTAGAGTACAAACCTTTGCAAAAACCCATAGATGAAGCCATGGCCCTGGTAGAATGTGCCTTGACCCTGCTTGGAATAGTTTTGTTGTGATGGGAATAACAAAAGGTAATGCAACCATTTGGAAATAGTCTTCTTAAACAAAGATTGTCTGTTATTCCTACCTTCACAAAATATGAGCAATTGAATGGAAGTTCTGAAAGATTTTGCTTTGTAAAGCTAGTATCTAAGTTGTCTGTGGATATCCAAGTACTTAAAGTGAACGTGGATACCACTTTAGGCATAAAAGAAGGATTAGATCTCAGGAAAACCCTGTCTCTGTGGAAAATGAGATAAGGTTAACCCTCCATAAGAGCTTGCATCTCAGATTCTCTTTTACAAAGGTCAGAGCAATGAGTAAATCTGTTTTCCATGATAAGAACCTCAAGTCAGATAGCTAAGTTGGCTGAAATGGAACAAATGCTAGCACCTGTAACACGAAATTAAGATCCTAAGGAGAAACCACCAGTTTCAAAAACATTTTGACATGGGAATGCCTCAAAAGAAGAGGATCCAGGGAGAGACCTGTTGAAATGGCTGACAAATGAAACTTGACAGAAGAGTAAGACAAGCCATAGAAAAGTAACTCACATAAATACTATAAAACCAGAGAAAGCCCTAACCTTGAATGAGTGTTAGTTATGTTGCTGACACCAACTAGAGACACTTTTCCATTTGCTAATATGTGATTTTCTAGTAGCAGGCTTTCTTGCCTCCATTAGTACCAGCTGCATATCCTCAGCAAACAGGTATCTAAAAGGTATTAAGACACTATCATCCAGGCAGTTAGTTGAAGTTGTTTGGGTTGGGATATATCAAACAACTCTACTCTTGTGTGGATTCAATCTGTGAAGAAGCTTGTGGTAACTGACCCTAGTCAAATCCAAAAGAAGGAAGAACCACTGTTGCCTGGGCCAGAAGGGAGTCATCACAATGATCTTGGGGAATTCCTTCTTAATCTTCAGAACTACTCTGGATATCAGTGGAAAGGATGGAAAAGCATACAGGAGCATTCCTGTCCAAGGAAAAGAAAACAAACGGCATTGGTTTTCTAGACCTTCTAGCTTGGAGTCCTGGAGCTGACTTTTGCTAGCCAATTGTTCAGAGAGTAGGCAAAAAGGTCTACTTGAGAAACTCATCACAGATAGATCAGTTCTTGGAAGGCCCCCCCAATCTAGTTTCCATTCATGAGGGTGTGCCTTTGTCCTGCTCAGCTGGTCTGTCACAATTTTGCTCTAACAGAATGTTGGAAGCCTGTGGAGTGTGAGTGTGCTGTAAAGCTATATCCCATGATAACATAGCTAGTCTTTATAGGGGGTAAGACCTGGTTCCCCCTTGCTTGTTTATGTACCACATCACTGTGGCATTGTCCATAACAACTTGAAGTAGTCTTGGGGACCAAATCTGATTTGGTGAATTGATTGCCTTGTAAGAACAAGCATCTCTTTTACATTTATGTGCTTATGTCTGTCTTTGTTCTACCAGGCACCATGCACTTTTATCCCCCTTGATATTTCCTCGACAAGTAAAATCTGAGGCATCTAAGGTGACTGACTGCTTTAGAGCAGGAGAGGAGAAGAGGAGACCAGGATTCAGGGATATGTGATGTCTCCACCTGGTGACTTCTGTTCCCACAAATCCCAGAACTGGAATCTGTAAAGATAATGAGCATTTGTGCTGGGACCAAACAGTCTTCAAATACCATTGGTTCTTTCTAATGTGGAGTCTTGCCAGAGGTATTATGAGAACTGTAAATGCTATGAGACCCAAACTCCTGAGGTATTCCCTTACAGTGACTGAAGTCTGAGAGCAAAACCCATAGAATAGATTTAAATGTAGATCTTTTTTTCCTGTGGAAGAAAATCTATTTGTACCAAGGTGTCTAACATACACCCCAGGAACACAATCATATGTGATGGAGTCAAAAAAGATTTTTGAATGTTGTCTTGGAATCCCAGCCTGCATAGGAGATCTCTCACCCAAGTGAGAGATTCCTGATATTTTGAAGACAACTCTGCAGTCATCAAAATCATCTAAATATGGAGAAATGTGGATGCCTTGTAGTCTGCAATGTGCTATCTCTGCAGCTAGACACACGGTGAACACTTTCGAAGCAGTGGATATCTCAAAGGGTAAGGCAAAGAAGTGTAGGTGGTTCTGTGCTGGTCCCACAGAATGGAGCCCCACCCTTTCAGATCTTCAAGTGAAAAGAAAAAAAGGATTTCTGCAAAACTTGCAGAATGCTTCCTGCAGAAAGTACCATGGTACCCAGTCCACAGATATCAGCTGTGAAGAGCACAAAAAAAAATATATATATATGTGTGTGTGTGTGTGTGTGTGTGTGTGTGTGTGTGTGTGTGTGTGTGTGTGGGTGTGAGAGAGTCCATTCCTTTTACTGGCACTCCAACCCTCATGATTCAGCCACAGCCATTCAGGTTCCATTTCTGTGTCCTGCCCCCTACCCTCCATTCTCACACTTTAATTAAAACAAAAAAAGTTTTTTTTCTTTTTCAAATGTAGCAAAGAGTTGCTGCAGTTTATATCCTGCCTGCATGGAGTGCTATGGCACTCAGGTTTTAGTTAAAAATATGTTTTCCTTTTTACCTATAGCAAACTGCAACTGCTTGCTACAAATGTTGCAAGTAGTTTCTACAGTTTAGATACACACCTTTATGTAGTGGACTGATGTGGGCTATTTTCCAGATAGTTGGGACCTGTTGTTCAGTAGAGGACTGGTTTATAAGGATGGAGACAGGGTACGTGATGGCTTCTGCATTGATTTTGAGAAAGTCTGTGGGTAGGTTGTCTGCAGCTAGGGTTGCTGGTTTGAGTTTTTTGAGGTATTTTTTATGGTGGCATTAGGAATAGGTTGTAGGGAGAAGTTATTGTCATTTTGTGTTGGAGACAGAGGAGTGGGGGTGGCTAGTGTTTGTTAGTTTGAGTATAGAATTGTTGAAAATTTTGTTAAACTGTGTGGGTGTGTCATCTATGGTATTGCCAGTGTTTGGGGAGGGGGTAGTGATTTGACCAGGTTGAAGTATTTTCTTGATTGCTGACCAGAACTTTTGTGGGTTTCCTTGGTGTTCTATTTGTATTTTAGCATAATATTCTTTTTTGTCTTGTCTTGTATGTTTTTTGGAAGAATTTCTTAGTTCTAGGTATTGCTGGCAATTGGTTAGTGATTTGTTATGGTGCCAATTGTACCAGGCTTTCTCTCTTGCTTTTAACAGAGCTCTTGTTTCTTTGGTTAGCCATGGGGTGTAGTTGGGTTTTATCCTAATTGTTCTATGTTGGGCAAGGTTATTTAGGATGGTAAGGAAAGTGGTGTTAAATAACTCCACTGCCTTGTCTAATGGGAGGTATTTGAGACATGCCCATCTGCAGCTTTTGAGTGCATATGTGAGCTCTTGTGGATTTAACTTTTTTTGTTTCTGATATGCTGGGGATTTGGAAGGGTTTATTTGCTCCCAGAGTAGAAAGGTGGGGTGGTGGTCACTAAGGCTGTCAAGGAGACAGCCTGTGAGTTGAGAGAGGATGGGTTGATTGGTGAGTGTCCAATCTAGGACTGATTCTTTTTTTTTTGTTTTGTCTATCCTGGTAGTGTGTTGGATTAGTTGGGAGAAGCCATACAGAGAAATGTGGTTTGTGAGTGTGTTTGAGTTGCAGGAATACCAATCGATATTAAAGTCTCCAAGTATAATTGTTCTTGAGGTAGGAGCTTATTTGCCCATTGTAGGATGCACTTTAGGGCAGGGATATTATTCCCTGGTGGGATGTAGACACCTACTATGTTTATCTGCTTTTTGGAATTAAGTAAAAGTTTAGTTAATAGTATTTCTGCATTAGTGACATCTGGGATGCTTATGTTTATAGCTATGAGGGTTAGATTATTTTTGTATAGTATGGCTACACCTCTGCCTCTTTTTCCTATCTGGTCTTGTCTATGCATGTTATTGCCAGGGGTGTTATCTCATTGTTGTTATACCCAGGGGGTGTTATCTCATTGTTGTTGATCTCTGATTTAAGCCATGTTAAGACAACTATATCAGGTGAGTAGTGTGAAAGGGTGGCGTGGAGTTCACTGGTCTTGTTGAGAATACTTCTAAGGTTTATATTTAATATTAGGAGATTGGAGTTTTTTCCGGTGAGGTTTAGCGGGGTTGATGGTAGGTTGATAGGTGTTGTTGGGGGACCAGGGTTGGGATGTATATCTCCAATAAAAATTAGTTGTGATGCAATGTTAACTAGTTATGCATCTTGTAATGCTTTATCATATGTCAGTGATGTTGATGATTGTGTTTCGAGGGTGACAAGGTGCAATGTGTAAAGGAAGGTGGTCTCGATATTAAAGATTTTAGCAGCAATGATAATGGAGGTTTCTATTTGTTTTGTTGGGTTGGGAGTTGTGGGGGTTTGCTGTTGCCATGTGGTGTTAAGATGTGTATGATACAATGTGAGTTGTGCAGCTATTAATAAGAGGAGAAGGGTTGAAATTTGATAAAGTAACATATTGTACTATCTGTGGATGTAGGGTAAGTAGGTATGTGTTTTTATTTAATGTGGGATTAATGTGAGTATAGGGGGTATTGGTGACGTACACTTAGTGACTGGGTGTGTACTAAGGGCTGTTTGTAATATACTAGAGATTAATTCTATGGTTTGATTAGCTAATTTAGGTTATAGGGTGGTTGTTGGTTGTGTGAAGTGTTGTGATTGGAGGGGGAGGGATTATGTAGGTGTAAATGTAGGAGTAGTGGGGGCAGGTGGGAACTGGGGGGAGGGCAGGGGAGCGGCGTTGGATGAGCTGAGCAAGGTATGTGCAATTAAAAAAACTATCACTTGCTCTGAAGTCATGTCTATAATATTAGCCCTTCTTTTGTTACTAACGTTTTTTTTTTAAGTAGTGAGACCCCTTTTAATTTGACCAGTTGGATGCCCTAAGAAATTACCTTGTCTGAGGGCTCTAAGTGAATGAGTCAGCTATTGTTGACTCTAAAAGACAGACTGGAAAGGTAGTGGGGATATATCTCAGACAAGAAAGAACAGACGGCCAAACATTTCTTTAAGGGCTAGTATTATTGTTTAAAGTGGAGTGTTTTACAGACCTGAAGGATAGAAACCAGGATGTTTCTGCATGGGGGGGGGCTGAAATTCCTGCTTCTGGCTCATGCAGTTATGCTCAGTACATTAAGGATTACAGCAAAACAAGAAAATAAAACAACCTACTAATGCTTTTAGTATTATAATGAGACATACATTTAAGTTCTGCAAGGTTCTTCAGGATAGTTGGATTCCCGCTGGCTTTAGTTATGTTAGTGGTGTTATTTGCCACAGGATAAGTACCATGATTGTTATGGGACATAGCTGGCTTGGGGCTGAGAAATAAAGACAGTAAAAGATGGTAAAGAACAGTGAGCTATTGTAAAGTTCTACAGCTTTGAAACCCCCAAAAAAATAATACAGTTTTACAGAACAGTAGACAATTGTGAAATATCACAACTTTAACTGCCACAAAATAATCAGTTTAGAGTATTCTCCTCAATATTCTTATCAACTGGAAGTTATATGCCTGGCAATGGAACAGCATAATCAGACCATCGATCCTCTGAAACCTGGAAAGGAGCGCTATCTCTGACAGCAGGAAATCTCCGAAGAGCTTAGTACCCTAATCTCCCAGCTTGAGCTGACCAACAATTTGGACATATGGAAGGTTCCCTGAAGCCTTAGAAGCTGGCTGCCTGTTATATCATATGCGGGATGTAACCCATATAGTTTAGACTACTGCAGCAGTGTTCAATATGGAAAGCATAATTCTGCCCACATAAAAACAACAAAATAAGTACTGAAGGATAGTAAGCATTGTAATTTTGTTTTCTAAAAAGAACAGAGTAGGGATGGAGGTTAGCACAGTGTTTTGCTAAAAAATACACTTACCTTTTTTTAATAAAAAAGCTCAGCCATACCATTTCACAGTTAAACTGCTCTTCCTGCAGTACTACCCTTTCTACTCAGTAGATATACCTACACATATACACACACACACACACACACACACACACACACACACACACACACACACACACACACACACATACATATACATACATATGTGTGTGTGTGTGTGTGTGTGTGTGTGTGTGTGTGTGTGTGTGTGTGTGTGTGTGTGTATGTGGGTGCGCGTGTGTGTTGCATTCACCAAATACAGAGATTAATGAATAAAAGAAAAATTATATTACTGTTGTGAAGATTGGGTGAAGATAGATGAAGTCTGCCAGCCTAACTGGATAGAATTTTGGAGATAATTCTGTCATCTGTAAATATTAATGTAAACCACAGGCTTGTTGTCTTAAATGGTAAAAATAGTGTTACATGTGGAACTGGAAAAAATGTAACAACAGTGCACTCTACTGACCAAGTAAAGCATGTTGTGACCCTTTGATGATAAAACTCGGAGCCAGTAAGTCTAGAGTGAGGCATCCTGCCTATTGTTTTAAGGCCAGAGTTAATGGCCAGAATTTGCATGCATAAATGTCCTTTATTGCTCTGGTTTCTTCCCAGCTGAAGAATGTAAATGTAGTTTCTGTTAGCCTGGGAAGTGTGAAGAATGATGTAATGTGAACCAGGAATGTGATTTTAAAAACAGAGAGAATCAGAGAGCATTAAGCATTTTTGTCTTGACCATCCAACTCACCAGCACTATCTTGCTCTATATGTAAGTTTATCTTAGACTTGTGTTTTCTCTTAGAAATAGCTAGAAACTAGAAAGATTAGACTGTTTTTCTGTGATGTCAGAATTGTACTACTGAATTATTTTAAGTATTTCTCTGTGATCTCTGAACTCTTGACTAGCGCTGTGTAGTAAAAAGTGTTGTCTTGTGTTTTGACTACTTGTTATTAAATATTTTAAACCCTTTCAACTGTGGCTATTTTTGTAGAGATAATTTAAGCTCTTTAGAGTACTTACATGTCTTTACTTCTGCGGAAGACTGGCAGTGGAGATATAATATCCTCGGAGAATGGACAGCTCAGCCTTTCTGCAAAGAACTTAAAAATCCATCTGGAGCTAAAAAGACTTGAGTTGGAGGCCAGGCGTTTGGAGATAGAAGCAACTGAGAGACTGAGGAGTCTACAGGCTGAGGAGAATGAGAAACTGCTATGCCTGGAATCTGAGGAAAAGGAGTGGCAGAGGAAGCATGGGAGGGAATTGCTGACTCTTCGCCAGAGTCATGGAGGTAATGGGGAAGGGAGAAACAGGACCCCAGAAGCACAAAAGGTCAATAATTTTTTTCTGCAGTTTAAAGAGGGGGATCATTTTGATAGTTTCATTCATATGTTTGAGAGGGTATGCAAAGAGTATGGTGTTGAACAAAGGCTCTGGGTATGGTTCCTGACCCCCATACTCCATGGTAAAGCTGTAACTGTTTTGTCAAAAATGTCTGACATTGCATGTTTTGATTATACTGCTGTTAAAAATCACTTGTTAGAATTGTTTAAGCTATCACCTGAAATGTATAGGAAAAAGTTTCGTGAGCATAGGCGCAAGGCAGATGAAAGTGTGTGTGAATATGTTGCTGAACTGAGCACTTATTTCCATAGGTGGGTGAGTGGATGTCAGGTCACCACTTTTGAAGGGCTGGCAGACCTTTGCGTGAGGGAACAAGCCCTTAGCACTTTGCCTGAGGACATCAAGATCTGGTTAGCTGATAGAGAATGTGCTACTTCAGATGAGTTGGGGAAAAAGGGAGACCTATATCTGGCAAGCAGGGCAGCCCTGCACAGGAAAGGGACTCCCAGTACTGCTCATGGGTCTAAAGGAACCCATGGTGGGCAGCAGAGACTGCCCCAACAGAATCTGCCAGTAGCAGGAGAAGCCACTAGTCCAGGTACACATCCAGGAGCTAGGGTTAAATGTTTTGACAACCTGTGGGGCCATGTGGAATACAGGTGTCCACGGAAGCAAGGTAGGGAGCAAAACAAGAAGGAGCCAGTAAGTGGGAAAGACAAAATGCCAATAATCGGTTGTCTTGGGACAACAAGGGTACAAAACTACCACCAGAGGTTATATCCTATTGTAGTGAATGGCAAAGAGGTCATTGCCAAGAGAGACACAGCCTCAGATATAACCTTGTAAACACAAACGAAAAGCGAACCAAACAAACTGATAAACCGAAAAACCAAGACGAACAAGAGCTGCGTTGAATAGAACTATTTAATATTGTTAGCGCTTTCGGAAACAGACTGTGCTTTTCCTTCAGACAAACCAAAAAGCAAATTCAAATGCTTTTAAATGTGGACATCAACATGTCAATTAATTACGTAAAATAGAACTCCCATTTTAAAGTGAGAGCGTACATTAGTTAAAAATCTTCAGAAAGTCAAAACTAAGTAGAGCTACATAATACTTGCCCAAACAACCCTAAAAAGACCATTAAATCATCTTAAACTACATAATATATATTAGCTACACCATCTAAAATAACAATAAATTCATAAATATTGTTATTAATAGATTAAACAAAAACTTTTTTTCTAAATAAAAAATCATTAGAAATACACTAAATAATTATTCTAAAATATTTAACATACAAATACGAGTCACAAGGAGAAACTGTCCGTACATTAAACATACTTTCACCTTTTAAGAGACAGCAACTTTAAGAAACTTTTTATCGAAATAGTTTCATTCAAGCCTGGGGGTAGGTAGGCTGCAGTATGAATTTGCCACCTCACTTCCTCAATTTCCAAATTAATCTGCCAAGGGCCACCTCTCTCATCTACACTTATCTGCTTAAGCACAGAAAACTTGAAACAGTGATCTGGGAAGTCAGCAGTGTGCCTAGCTAGGGCATTGGTCATATCCCTCCTACTTATGGCATACAAATGCTCATATATACGTTGTTTTAGCTTCCTTTCAGTCTTTTAGGGATGATAATTTGCCACGAAGAAGTGAGAGAATTAGAATTAATGAGAATAAACACTCCTTTTCCAACAATCGGAATGTTGGTAACAACAACAATAATAACAACAGCAGCAACATTCACAATAATAATCAACCTACATCAAGTTCAGAACAGGTTTTTCCATTGCACCAGTCCAACCTACAGAACAATTCGAAAACGCCCAATCAGTACGGGCGTACGCAGAAACGAAGGAATCGGTGCAAGAGGTAGTTGGAAATGCTGGTCCTAATCCCCAAATTCTATCGAACTCTGGTGGGGATTTTCATATGTATAACTATTCTGACTTAAATTTTCCTCAGGACATTATTGACTTTTTTGCACTAGGTTTATCTTTTGGTCCTGATTCTGGAATGAACCTGGTCAGTACAATAGTGGACCTTAAATTATTTGTTCGTAAGATTAATCTCAATGCCACTATGGGCCCTAATTCTTTCTGTTCTAATTCATTGCGGGTCTCTAGTATATTTAACCCACCTCTCCACCCTAATATTCTGGCATTTGAGAAAATGTGTGAACTAGATTTTAGGTCCTTTGTCGACACAGGGTCAAAAACCAGGAAAGGTGTTCTTAACATTAGCGACAAAGAACGTGATTTCATTAAACTTTTGAAAGATTGTAAAATTAGGATGATGAAGCCGGATAAAGGAGGTGGATTGGTTTGTATGGATTATTGTACGTATATTTCTAGTATGGCTGAATATGTAAATAATTCAATTTACCAACAAGTTAGTTTAAATGAAGTCAATATGGCTTATAGTAAAATTAGAGCCACACTTGATGAACTTTTTATTGAAAAAGCGATTGACTTAGATTTATTTAATTTCATAACTATGCCAGCCCCTAGGTTGGCATCTCTGTTTGGCATACCTAAGATCCACAAGCGAGTGGTTGATCCACCCTTTAGACCTATTGTTGATGGGCGTGGGTCAATCACTTATGGTTGTGCTAAATATGTAGATAGTATCTTGAGACCCCTAGTGGAAAAGGAGCATCAAATATGTAAAGATTCCTGGAGTTTCTTAACGGAACTTGGTAGCATCCCTTTTCAACAGGATTTTAAATTATTGACAATTGATGTAAGGGATCTGTATACTGTGATTCCCCAGGAATCAGGCATTGAATGGATCAGAGAGTTTCTACAAGTAAGGAAAATTGACAACAATACTATCTATGTTGTGGAAACCCTGTTGGAGTTAATTCTGCTCAACAACTTTATGTGGTTTGAAGGAAAACTCTTTCTCCAAAAAACAGGGGTAGCTATGGGGTCTCCCTGTGGTGGCAGTTTTGCGAACTGTATAATGGCACACTGGGAGACAACCATGCTTTTTAAAAATTCCCTGTTTAAGAACAATGTCGCTTGGTACACAAGATACCAAGATGACATGTTCATTTTATGGAAAGGCCCTATAGAACTAGTGCAGGATTTCATCACTTCAATTACAGCCTTAACTAACTTTCTGGAATTCACCTTTAATTTGGAAAGTGAAACTAACTTTCTTGATATTTGCATCCACAAAGATTTGGTTAAAGGCAGATTTAAAAGCACAATCTATAGGAAGCCTACTTACTCTAACTCCTTTCTTCATTTTTCTAGCTGTCACCCTTACCATCAAAAGAGAGCAGTGGTTAAAGGGCAGATGGTAAGGGCAGCCAGAATGATCTCAGATGATTCTGATTTCATTGATGAATGTGGCTTGCTAGAAAAAATGTTTCTTAGGAGAGGTTACCCTTTAAGCCTGATTTCAAATATTTCCACTGAAGTAATTACCAAACGCCATTCTGGATATTTCAAGCCCTTACTATCTTTTGTGAACTTGGTGGAACAGGAAAGTATGGCCAGAGAAGTCCAGGATTTTACACCTAACAATACTCATTGTCATAACACTAGTTTCTTATGCACATATAATTTAGACCATTCCTTTATCAGGGAGACCCTTTATAAGAACTGGGCTCTTGTTATTGAGGACACGTCTCTACATAAAGTTTTTGGTAACAAACCAAAAATTACGTTTAGACGAGGTCACAACCTTAAAATTTTGTTGCAACATTCCATTAAACCACTATCCAACAAAAACAAGGATATGTTTAAATGTGGATCGTGCCACCAATGTAAGCATGTCAATCTTGCTCATCAATTTAAGATTAGGGACACCCTCTACAAAGTCCAGGGGAATTTGTCATGTGATTCAAAAGGAGTGGTTTATAGTGCATGTTGCAAAGCTTGTAAAGCGTTCTATATCGGCAAGACCGAAAGGAAGCTAAAACAACGTATATATGAGCATTTGTATGCCATAAGTAGGAGGGATATGACCAATGCCCTAGCTAGGCACACTGCTGACTTCCCAGATCACTGTTTCAAGTTTTCTGTGCTTAAGCAGATAAGTGTAGATGAGAGAGGTGGCCCTTGGCAGATTAATTTGGAAATTGAGGAAGTGAGGTGGCAAATTCATACTGCAGCCTACCTACCCCCAGGCTTGAATGAAACTATTTCGATAAAATGTTTCTTAAAGTTGCTGTCTCTTAAAAGGTGAAAGTATGTTTAATGTACGGACAGTTTCTCCTTGTGACTCGTATTTGTATGTTAAATATTTTAGAATAATTATTTAGTGTATTTCTAATGATTTTTTATTTAGAAAAAAAGTTTTTGTTTAATCTATTAATAACAATATTTATGAATTTATTGTTATTTTAGATGGTGTAGCTAATATATATTATGTAGTTTAAGATGATTTAATGGTCTTTTTAGGGTTGTTTGGGCAAGTATTATGTAGCTCTACTTAGTTTTGACTTTCTGAAGATTTTTAACTAATGTACGCTCTCACTTTAAAATGGGAGTTCTATTTTACGTAATTAATTGACACGTTGATGTCCACATTTAAAAGCATTTGAATTTGCTTTTTGGTTTGTCTGAAGAAGGAAAAGCACAGTGTGTTTCCGAAA
The DNA here is from genome assembly GCF_019279795.1 of Protopterus annectens. Classification (NCBI taxonomy): domain Eukaryota; kingdom Metazoa; phylum Chordata; order Ceratodontiformes; family Protopteridae; genus Protopterus; species Protopterus annectens. The sequence goes on along the minus strand of NC_056733.1, from coordinate 1,291,636,686 downwards.
GCGCTAACAATATTAAATAGTTTTATTCAACGCAGCTCTTGTTCGTCTTGGTTTTTCGGTGTAACCTTTGTAAAGCCTACAGTAGTTACAGAGGAGCACTACTTGCCTGGGTAGTCTACTCCAGTAAGGGCTTCAGGAGGGATCCCATTCCAAATACCTTTGGCTAGGGTTCACCTTGACAGCGTGGGTGGAAAAGGAAGCCAGCAAGTAGGTGTGTTTCAGAGTATACCTGCAGATGTCCTGATAGGGAATGATTTTAACAGTGCAGTACCCTGTGCTTGTGCAGTTGCATGCAGTCAGGCTTGGAGACAAGCAGATAGGTCTGGTAGCCTGGGGGAGACCCAGACAGACTGCATACTTGCATCCAAGATTGGTGAGGTGGTTACTTCCGGGAGGGAGCTACCCTGTAGCAGTAGACTGAAGATGAGCCATGGCTGCTTGGGGGTACTGATGGTCCCTTGGACAGAGTGACTGCAAAGGTAGAGATGAGTAGTAGTTCCCAGGCTGACAGTGAGGCACCACTGTCAGAGGATGCCAGGCTTCCTGTGGAAGGGGAGCTGGGAAGGGTTACTAGGAAAGAGTTGAGACAGGCTGAGCTCTCAGACCCCACATTGCAAGGCCTGAGGCAGGTAGCTAGGGAGGCACCTGATTCTCAAGGAAAGGGGGAATCTGTATACTGAGACAAAGGGTTACTATACAGAGAGTGGACCCCTGAGGGAGGGCTAGAAGGTGAGAGAGTACAGCAGTTGGTAGTGCCTAGAGCCTACCATCTGGCACTTCTAGCCATAGCCCATGATATTCCCTTTGCAGGTCATATGGGCATAAAATGTACAAAGAGGCGTATTATGAAGAACTTCTATTGGCCTGGAATTTCCAGAGATGTAACAGGGTACTGCAGGACCTGTGAGCAGTGCCAAGAGGTAGGCAAGGCAAGAGACAAGGTGAGAGCCCCTTTGATGCCTTTGCCTGTGACTGAGGAGCCATTTCAGAGGGTAGCTATGGATATTGTGGGTCCTTTGAGTACCCCAAGTTCCACAGGGAATAAGTATATCCTAGTGGTAGTGGATTATGCTACACGATACCTTGAGGCAGTGGCTTTGTCCTCCATTGAGTCAGAGAAGGTGGCAAATGCATTGTTAGAGATTTTCAGCAGGGTAGGTTTCCCAAAAGAAATACTGACTGACAGAGGTGCCAATTTCATGCCAGACCTTCTGGCTTGTCTGTGGAAGTCCTGTGGGGTGAAGCACATGAAGACCACCCCCTACCATCCCCAGACTAATGGTCTTGTTGAGAGGTTAAACTCTACAATCAAGTCCATGCTACAGGCATTTGCAGATCAGTTTAAGAGGGAGTGGGACAAATATTTGCCCCATCTGTTTGCTTACAGAGAAGTTCCCCAGGAATCCAAAGGTTTTTCACCCTTTTTTCTGTTGTTGTATGGGCATAGGGTGGGGGGACCTCTAGATTTAATTTGAGAAGAGTGGGAAGGTGAGTGCAAGTCTCACAAGGAGTCTGTTGTGGCATACATCCTAAACCTCAGGACAAGGCTCAGGGATCTCACGGGCTTGGCCCAGGAGAACCTGGCAGAAGCCCAACAACCAAAAAAGGTGTGGTATGACAGGAATGCTTGAGCTAGAGAGTAAGCTGTGGAGCAGCAGGTAATGGTTCTCATTCCTGTCAGCCACAACAAGTTGCAAGCAGCTTGGGAGGGTCCCTACAAGGTGGTAAGAAAGGTAAGTGATGTTTACTACATGGTGTAACTGCTAGGTAGAAGGCAGTGGCACAAATTGTACTATGTTAACATGATGAAACCTTACCATGATAGGGTGGCCCTTGTGCTGAGCATTTGCAGTGGATTGCAGGAGGAGTCTGAGGGAGATCTGGGGACTGATCTCCTCAGTGAGGCTTGGGCTGACACCTCAATGGAAGGAGTAGCAATGTCCCAGCAGCCATCTCCTACCCAGGTTTGAGAAATCCGAGCAATGCTGCAGGAATGTGAGGAATGTTCACTGGGAAACCAGGGTCCACCCACCTGGGGCAGCACCAGGTGGATACAGGACCCCAAAGGCCTATTTGGCAGGCCCCTTATAGAGTGCCTGAGAGAGTCAAGCAGACTCTGAGAAAGGAGGTACAAGAGATGTTGGAACTAGGGTGATTCAAGAGTCCAACTGTCCCTGGGCCTCCCCAGTGGTGCTGGTGGCAAAGAAGGATGGCAGCACCAGGTTCTGTATGGATTACAGGAAATTAAATAGTCACACAGAGTCAGATGTTTACCCCATACCTAGGACAGATGAGGCCCTAGAGCAGCTGGGTGGGGCTAAGTATCTAAAAACCATTGATCTTACCAAGGTTTATTGGCAGGTGCCCTTGACTCCCAGTGCTAGAGAGAAGTCAGCCTATGTGACTCCATTTGGCTTGTATGAGTTCACAAAGATGTCCTTTGGGATGAAGAATTCCCCAGCAACTTTCCAGAGGCTGGTAGATCATATCCTAGCAGGAGGGTTTGCTCTTGCTTAACTAGATGATATTGCCATCTACATCCATTTCTGGCCAGAGCACCTTCAGCATGTCAGGGAGGTGCTGGGCAGACTACAAAGGACGGGGTTGACCATTACACCGAGCAAATACCAGGTGGGTATGTCAGAGGTCTCCTACTTTTGGACATAGAGTGGGGAGTGGTAAGATAAGGCCAGAACCTGCCAAAGCAGAAGTCATTCAGGCATGGCCTGCACCTGTTACTAAAAAGCAGGTGAGGGCATTGTTAGGGACAGCAGGGTACTACAGAAAGTTCGTCCCCAGTTATAGTTCCATAGCTGCTCCCCTCACAGACCTGACAAGGAATAACAGGTCAGATAAGGTAGTGTAAACCCCAGTATGTGAGCAGGCATTCCAGAAGCTAAAAGAAGCTTTGGGTGGACCCCCTGTGTTAGCCAGTCCAGATTACAGCAAAGAATTTGTTGTGCAGGTGGATGCTTCAAACCATGGGGTGGCGGCTGTACATAGCCAGATTTCTTCAGAGGGAAAAGAGCACCCAGTGGTTTATCTCAGTAATAGGCTCCAACCCAGGGAGGAATGGTATGCAGCTGTAGAAAAGGAATGTCTAGCCATAGTGTGGGCACTGCAGAAACTTCAGCCTTATCTGTATGGAAGGAAATTCACTGTTATGACAGATCACAACACCCTAACATGGTTAAACAGAGCCAGCCAGCAAAATGCCAAGTTGCTAAGATGAAGCCTGGAGTTGCAAGCATATGATATGTCCATGCAGCACCGTAGTGGGATTAGCAATGTCATTGCAGATGGGCTGTCAAGACAGGGAACGGGGTAAGGTATACTCAGATAGACCTAACTCCCTCAAGCAGCATTTCTCAAGGGTCACTTGAAAAACTAGCTTGAGTTCTCCGGGTTGGGGGGGGCAGATATGTGAAGACTGGGTGAAGATAGGTGAAGGCTGCCAGCCTAGCCAGATAGAATTTTGGAGATAATTTTGTCATCTGTAAATATTAATGTAAACCACAGACCTGTTGTCTTAAAATGGTAAAACTAGTGCTACATGTGGAACTGGAAAAAATGTAATAACAGTGCACTCTACTGACAAAATAAAGCATATTGTGACCCTTTGATGTTAAAACTCAGAGCCAGTAAGTCTAGAGTGAGACATCCTGCCTATTGTTTTAAGGTCAGAGATACTGGACAGAATTTACATGCATAAATGTCCTTTATTGCTCTGGTTTCTGCCCAGAGCTGAAGAATGTAAATGTAGTTTATGTTAGCCTGGGATCCCAGGGAAGTGTGAAGAATGATGTAATGTGAACCAGGAATGTGATTTTAAAAATAGAGAGAATCAGAGAGCATTAAGCACTTTTGTCTTGACCATCCAACTCACCAGCACTGTCTTGCTCTATATGTATCTATGTATTCTATCTTGATCCTGAGCATCCTTAATTACCATGCCGCCATAAGACTTTCCAGAATCAAAGCACAACCCTCCCCATGGCTACAGAAAACCACTAAGTCAGAAATGAAAAACAGGGATAAAGCCTGGGAGCACTGGCGCAAAACCAAAACCCTCTCAACTTGACAAATTCCTAGAACTATGCAATAGAGTCAAAAAGTTAATAAAACAGGACAAATTCCAATACTACCAGTCTGCCCTAGACTCCTCCCAACACAGCCCCAAACAATTCTGATCCTCCATAAACTCCATCCTCCACCCAGGTAAAGTCAGTACCCCTCCTCCTAACATCCCTCACTCCTCAGAAAATATTGCTACCTCATTCAACACACACTTCACACAAACCATACTATCACTAGCTAAACAACACAATCCCTTCCCCTCCAACCCACACCTTCAACTAGTAATCTCCCCACTACCTTCTCTTTTTCTCCTGTATCTACCTCCAACATAAAAAAAAAACTCTTAACTAAACTTAAGCCCACCAAATTAGCAGCAGACAACCTCCCAAGTGAATACCTACAAATCGCAGCTGATGCCATAGCTCTCAACCATCGATCTCCAAAATGAGGAACACCAGCCCTCATAATGTGGAACAAATGGGAAAAATGTGGAACACATGCTAATGGCTTACTAACAACTTCAACTAGGAAGGCCATAGGATGGTTAAAATATGTTGGTTTTACTTATAAAGAAGATATTTTAATGAATTAATATGATTCATTTCTATTTACCATGGACTTCACATTAAAAAAATTCCCAACACTGAATGTGCGACAGAGTATTTCAATGTGGAACATTGAGGAACTTTGAGGAACATGAACTTTTTAAGACCCCAAATGAGGTACGTTCCTCGTAATGAGGTACACTTGAGAGGTATGGCTGATGCTCTGGCCTACCCAGTATCCATATTGATTAACCGATCTCTGTCAGAAAGTTACATTCCCACACTGGAATGTATCACATATAATTCCCCTCCACAAAGGCGGACCCTCCACAGAACTAACCAATTACCGCCCCATAGCTATTCTCTCTCCACTCTCCAAAATACTAGAGAGATGCATACACTCTCAGGTCTCAGACTACCTCCTTACCAACAACCTCCTTTCCAATACTCAGCATGGTTTCCGACCAACCCATAGCACCACCACTGCCTTACTCTCTTTTACTAACATTATCCTTCAGCATAAAAACAATGGCTATCTCTCCTCTGCTACTTTCCTAGACCTATCTAAAGCATTTGACATGGTCCCACACAAACAACTTATCTCTGTCATCAATAACCTATCCTTCTCACAATCAGTCACCAACTGGTTTCAGAGTTACCTGTCTGACTGCCAACAATCCATTGTATGGCAGAATGACATATCTCCCCAACTACCTGTCTCCATAGGGGTTCCCCAAGGATCCATCCTTGGACCCCTACTCTTCTCTGTTTTCACCAATAATCTAGCCTCTGCCACCAAACATGGCACACTCATACAACACGCAGATGACTCAACCATCATCTGCTCAGCCCAGTCCCTACCCAAACTGCAAAAGGTCACACAGGAAGCCTTTTCCTCTGTTGAAACTTGGTTATCCGATGCCCAATTAATACTCAACCCAAACAAAACTAAACTACTCATCTTCCAATCCACCAAACATACTCAAAACAACTCTCACTTTAACATCACAGCAAAAGACAGCAGCACTATATACCCAACTGAACACACCAAATTACTAGGAGTAGAAATAGACAATAAACTAAAATTTGACATTCACATATCCATGACCATAAAAAAAGTCCACAAAAAACTAGGAGCATTATACAGAAATAAGCAACTTCTTACCAAAGCAGCAAAGATTTCAATAGCAAATTCCCACCTTATCTCCACCCTACTTTATGTCTCTCCAATATATACCAACCTAAGGCAATGCGATCTAAACAAGCTAGAGACCTGCTACAACAAAATCGCCAAATTCGCCACAGGGGCATCCTACCATAGTCACCACTGTCTCTCACTTGCTGAACTGGGCTGGCTTGAACTCCCTCACCTCCTTCAATGGTATCAACTCTCACTCACCCACAAACTAGTAAACCATCCACTAAATGTCCCATCCCTCCAGAATCTACTCCAACCCTATCGCACCACCAGACCACTAAGATCCAGCAACAAAAATCACTTGCAGATCACTAAAGCCAATAACTCTGCTGGTGAAGCACTATTATCTTGCACCATAGCCAAATTATGGAACTCCCTCCCACCCACAATCACCTCCATACCATCATGCACCCACTTCAAAACTTTACTAAAAGCGCACCTAAAAACATGCTGGCTATGCCCTTGCAACTCCCACTTTAATATCACCCACCCCATCCAACCACTACCTTTCTTTCCACTCCACTAACTACCTTGATTATAGCAAGCTCAGATGCTCATAAGCCTAGTACTTATTATACAGCAGGAACTTCTTATTGTAACATTTGTTAATGTCTGTTATGTACTTCACAGATAAAGATTCTAGTTGTCTACTGATGTACTATGTTCTTCATCTGTAAATATGTTGTAAGTAATTGCTATGTAAATTGTTAATCGCTATGTAATCCAATGTAACTACTGTCTGTTTATTTTAACTGTGGAGCTTTTCTCCCCGGGCCTCCGCTGAAAATGGACCTACGTCCAGTTGGACACTCCCGGTCAACAAATATAAATAAATAAATAAATAATGTAAGTTTATCTTAGACTTGTGTTTTCTCTTAGAAATAGCTAGAAACTAGAAAGATTAGACTGTGTTTTTCTGTGATGTCAGAACTGTACTACTGAATTATTTTAAGTATTTCTCTGTGATCTCTGAACTCTTGACTAGCACTGTGTAGTAAAAATATTGTCTTGTGTTTTGACTATTTGTTATTAAATAATTTTAAACCCTTTCAGCTGTGGCTGTTTTTGTAGAAATAATTTAAGCTTTTTAGAGTAATTGCATGCCTTTGGTAAAACTGTACAAAACCACTCCAATAGCTTTAGCCCTGGGCTATACTACCAATTGGATAATAATATTGCACAGTAATAATTGAACACCCTTTTAAGGGCTTTTGAGTAGCTGATAAATGTTAATGGGTGGTGGCAGCTGGTACTATCATATAGTCTGGGAAAAAGGGGCACAGCTGGAAAACCTGTGCCAGCCTTCCCCATGAGTGTCTATGTGGTTCTATAAACTCTTCTCAAAGTGCGTGTGTGTGTGTGTGTGTGTGTGTGTGTGTGTGTGTGTGTCAGCTACTTGGGCAGGGACATGAAGCACTGGTTGGACAGAGAGGGTGCTGGAGGTTTTAGCTTGCCCACTAGGATGAGATCTGGACCCTATAGCTGTGCCAGTGGGGAGTCTTATTGGGGACCTGGAGAGCAAGGGAGCAACCAGCCCCAGACTGACTGTGATCTCTGTGTGCTCTTAAGGGAAATTGCATTTTACTGTGTGTATTTGTTATTCTTTCCTCCTATATGAGATGCCCCTCACTGGTGTAAGTGATGAAGATTGAGGCTCCTTGACTGCTGGGCCAGGGGATGGGCGTCACAACTGTCTCCACTTTTTCTCCATCTGTTTGTAAAGAATTGATAGGGACAGATGACATAATCGTAGGGTTGTGAAGTTGTGTAGCAAGCCACATTTTTCTTTTTAAACTTTCACCTTCATCAACAAGATATTCATCTCCTCCTCACTTTAACTTCACTTTCAGCCATCAGAGCAGCTGAAAATAAGTGAAAGGAATGGTGATGGAATCAAACTTTATTTCATGTTTGCAGGCCAATTTCTTGCCTTCATACTGTTAATATTTTTCCTGGCAAGTCTGATACCAGTCTCTGATTCATTTTGCATTATATATTTAGTTATAAATTAAGTACGTAGGGAGACATTATTTAGTCTTGTTATACTAATTTCCCGATCTTGAAGCAGTCGTTTTTCCCATATTCATTTTCAACTGCTGCTTCTTGTTCTGACTACAGATTCCTCAGGAGACAAATAAGGTTACTTGGTATCTCCATTCCTGTAAGAACTTAAAACAGTTTGTTATAGTTCACAGAGTGAAACATGTTCGATTAGCAAATAAAGCAGAAGTAAATATTTACTGGAACAACATTGCTTTCTCTACTACCGAGTCAGATGTTGGCCATTTAATCTCTAGCTCCCCTTAACTTTCTAAAACCAACTTGTACATCTGTCAGTTCTTTGTCCATCTGTTGCTAGGGTCTAGCTTTTAGGATCTTCGGCATTACTTTGGTAGCATGTGAAGCAGGTGTAATTGTTCAATAATTCAGGTTATCTTTAGGATTGACATTTATTGTGTCAGGAATGTAAACTGACTTTTTCAGTCCAATTGTCTCTTATACATTTTCCATTTTTGCTGGCAAACTATGAATAATTCTAAACATTGTGATATGAAGCTAATGGTCTAAGCCATAGCTAAGTCCATGTCAAGTTTTTGCAGACTGTATAGAGCTTTTCCATCTCTGATTGCAAAGTATATACTCTATATGATCTGATTTTGGTATTGCAATGTCTTCAACTTTTCCCGGTTAAGGGTCGCCACAGCAGATTACCGGTCTGCTAATGATTGACAGTGGATTTTTACAGTGCCAAGGTGCCAGCCCGATACCCAACCTTCATGGAAGGCAGACCCACACACACCTAACTTCATGTCTTTATCGTTTACACAGCCACAGGGAGGACATGCAGACTCCACACAGAAGGAACTCCAGCTGAGAATCGAACCAAAGAACCTCTTGCTGTGAGGCAGCAATGCTAACCGTTGCACCACCGCCGCCATCTACTGAGTTTGGTATTGCCCATCTGGTAATATCTATGTGTAAAGACATTTCTTATCCTGATGAAAGAGATTGTTTGCTATGACCAAGGAATTATCTTGGCAGAATTCCTGTGTATTTCATTTGTACTCCAAGGTCAAACTTGCCTTTGTCTTTATCAAAAATATCTTAGCCTTTATTTTTTTTTATCCTTATGGTATTAACTGCACCTTAAGAATGCAAGTTTTCATTTTTTAAGCAGCAATTGGTTTATCATAATTAGCATGTTTTGTCTGTTTTGAAATCCGCCGATGTAAATGCTCTGTTTAATGTACAGTTGCTATGAATTATACTGAGCCTAGCCTGATTAGTAATTTATTAACTAATATGATAAGTTATGCAGCCTAGTCTAATTAATAATTTGCTAATTAGTATGATAAGCTATGTAATTTGTATACAGTTAAAATGTTTAGTCATTTATAGTGTAATATTTTTTTCATTTTCAGCTTGCTGTGAGTTGTAAGTAAAGCTGTTTCTTACCGTTCTCATTTATTTAATGTATATTTTATTTCTTAGATACATTATGATCCACCTATCAGTGTAAAAATACATGTTCAGTTAATGAGCTCTTTTGTCTGTATTATATACTGCTAACATATTTACATTGTTGAAGTCCAAGCTTCCCTAGTTGTATGATACTAGCAAGGGAGGATGGACCATGATTCCCTTACACCAGTCATTATATGAACATTAGATAATGACATCTCACAAAGATTACTGTGCAAGACCTATTTGTCAGATCAGAGGAGTCTTGACTGTTATGACTTTTATTGGACATTGTTATTTTGCATTATAAGCTGGGATTCAAGAAGCCATGTCAATGTTATTGTGAAGACATGTACCATGGACATGTGTATTAACAACAGGCTGCTGGAGCTGGCAGGGAGGAGGAGGAGTATGGCATGGGACAGTACTGAGGTACACAGCTGATTCAGCACTCTGAGACACCCTCCCAAATGGTGCTATTAAGGGGGACAGTAATACACCTTATCTGCACATGCACTTTGCAGTACCGTGTAGATAGAGCACTACACCAGACCACACCTCTCAACATCTAAGTGTACAAAAACTTGGACAAAGCCCAAAATAATGGTGGAGGGAGGCCCAAAAACCAGGGACAAATTTTACGTATTGCACATATAAACATAAAAAGTTGCTAGAATAATAGATTTTGCTTCAGCGTGCATTTTCTGAAGGATGTCAAGGTTGAAACTCAAGTGTATGTCATTATTTATGATTTTGATCCTCAAAGATTTGCCAAAAAGCCACACATTTATGAGGAACAGACCAACAATATGAGGCAAAAATCTAATTTAGACATTCTGGAAAAATCTAGACATTTAAGAGGTATGACCAGGACTGTTCTTGGAAGGAACAGTATATGGAATATATGGGTCAGTGTAAAGACTACCAATTTCATTGACCTGTTTAGTAGATAGCTGGAGGGGCAACTGATCATTCTTTCATCAATCTGTAGTCTGGGAAAATTAAAGCTAATCAAATGATAGAAGGGTTTCGTTACTAACAGTCTACTATTTTTGGTGGTGGTGAGGGTTAATTATGTACAGGATGGGCACACTGATAAAGAGATAATGATTATCTCTCGGAGGGGTAAAATGGGGACAGAAGCTTACTGACCTCCAATAAGTAAGGATGGAGAATGTGACTGCAAACACCTTGCAAGAAAGTTTGTTTTCAAAGCATGACTGATGCTTTTTGGAGGGATAGGGCTTCTGGTATTATACCTCACGAACAGGACTAAGACTCTTGTCACTACCAAGCTGCATGAGAAGTTTGGCAGAGAAGTCCACCAGCTACCAGTCTGAATAGGAGCTGGAGACAGATTCTGATAGGTGTCAGGGACATATACCTTTCAAGGACTGATTTACATTGCATTATTAACAATTAAATGGCCAGTATTCCTTAAGCTAGTAAGTTACTTAGTCACTTATTTTTCCTGACAGGAAACAACAAAATTAACATCCAAAACTGTTTTTTTTTTTCTGGTGAGATGTGCGTCCACACTGTTTGACACGGACGTGGAGGCTGAAACTTGAAACCTCATAACTAAAAATCATCTCCAAGGTCATTCCATACCCTAGGGAAGAGGTATCCCAAAAGAAAAGAAAAGTTACTAACAGTTAATAGGCTGGCTGAGTCTATGACTTATCACAAATCCTACCTGTTATTTTCACCTCAGAAACAAACACACCTGCATAGTTACAGTATCTAAATCTGTTTTTTGAGCACATAACTTGCAGAATAGTTTGGTGTTTTTATTTTATTTTATTTTACATTTCTTTACTGTGATAGTGTACTGATCACAACTGACCACTTGCAGGTACTGCCTGAGTACTGGTTGCTTACTCTTAAATGTGGTGATATTATTGCTAGTTGAATGTAGATGCTTCCATTAAATACTCTTCCTTGCACTGGAAACCATGTACTTACTGTTCCTGCATTGGTTGAATGAAGATCATTCCTTGGGTACTTTTCTACTGCACTGGTTGAATAAAGATCATCCACTAACTACTCAGATGCATCAATGGTAAAATTCATGTAAACCATTAGCTACTATCCCTTATGCTGGTGGAATGCAGATAATCCATTAGCTACTTCACTGCTGAAGTTATGGAACTCGGGCCATCCATTGGCTACTCTTTGCACTGACTGGCTGCAGACCATCGATTGAATATTCTTCCTTGAACTTACTAGATTCTGACACAAACTTGGTTTACCAGTACTCCTGAGATCTTAATAGTATGAGGTCCATATGGTAAGCAGACCATACTTCAGACAGCAGAGTCTGAGAGAGTTTACTTTAAATTGGATACTGTCCCTAGCACTGCTGGAATGCAGATCACCCATTTGCAACTGTGCTGCTGCACTGATGGAATTCATTGTCATCCATTTGCCCTTTTATTGCACTGATGGAATGCAGACCATTGGCTACTTTCCCTTGCACTGGTGGAATGCAGATCTTCTACCGGTTAACTGTAGAACATGCAAACTGCTTACATTATCACTGCAATGGTTAAATGGAAATCAACTCAATTCCAGTGGTGGCTGTAGGATAATTTTGGATTATCTGTCATTGTGCTACTTGAAGGCAAATCATTCACTGGTTACTCTGTTTTAGTTTATTAAATGCTGATAATCCACTGACTACTCTATACTGCACTGCTTATATGCTGAAATTCCATTAGAATTTTAACTCTTAAACTATATGAATGCAGATCATACTTGTGTTACTCTGTACTTGCAATGGTTGAATACAGATCCTTCACTCTCTGTTAATAAACTATCTGAATGCTAATTACTTCCTGGGTATGTAAGAAATAAAAAATAATGCTCTTGCAGAGCATCAGAATTATTAATTGTTCAGATTATGCACAACACAGAAGTGCTGATGGATTACTTTTTATTTTATTTGATTAGTCGCAGAGTGTACATTCAGTTTGTAAATGTTGAACAACACAATAAAGGGACAGTGATTATATACACCATATGACACAGCACAAAGGATACCTACAGAGCTATACCCTGTTCATGCTATTTGGCGATGAGACAAAATTAGTACAGTGTACACTGATACATATTGTTGAAAACTACTACTGCTGTTGGACATTATCAAAATATATTGACAGTGTAATTTGGTATACTGTAATTGAGAAGACCATTAAGTTAAAAAAAAAAATATTTTGCACAACTGCACTGTACTGAATTAATAATTCTTGCTGGGCTGAAATGTATGATCAGAAGACAGTGTGAAGTTATGGGGGTGACTGGATTAACTTCCTTTAGGAAAGCAATTATAATGTGCTGTTTTAGTGATATGAGTGTCAAAAGCTGCTCTGAAGTTTGTCAGGCCAGAAGGTTTCTTATATCTGCTTTAATGCATGTTCCAACAGCTGGGGCTAATTTAGTGAAATCTCTTTCAGGCATAGCTGTTCAAAGTCTACTTATACGTAGCTCTTCCTGTGAAAATCTCAGGGGTATTGATGAACCAAGTGTGTGAGTTTACTTGCTACCAAGTAAACTCACAAACTTGGAAATTTAGAGTGAGTATGTTTTAGACAGTTGTGGGAAATAGAAGTCTTGCCCTCTTAGTAATTGTTGGAGTATTTGTACATTATGGTAGCATGTAATAACAGAGCCTATCATCAGCAAGTTAATGACCCTGCACATTTCCTTAAGCATTCTCTGAAAAGTTTTTGAGTTTTGTGGGCAACATAAGTCAATAATGAGGGCAATATATTTAAGTTTCAGGATAAAGACAATTTTAGATATAGTATGTACCCTCTAGTAAAACTGTCATAAACTTATAGAATACAGTATAGGTTCATAAGTTCATAGGAGGTTGCTAGGCTAGCAGCAGAGCCATATTAAGCATAGCAATGTTCTCCCCAAATCTACCAAGATATTGCTGATGTGTCAATACCCCCAGGAATTTTATGGTTACAGTATAGGCTTGTGCACATCAAGCATTCACAGGCTACCTCTGTTCATTATGCTGAGTTAGGAGTTTATCTCTTTTTTGGTCTATGTGATTGGTTCAGTTGTTCCCCATCCTCCACCCCATTGACCTATCTGTTCCTCCACTGCACTGAGTTCCCTCTTGCCCATTCACTCCTGGTGGCGGTAAATGTCGGGTGTTGGAGAGTGGGACAAAGTCAAATCTTGCAGATATTCTTATTCTCCCTACTCAGCAGCCTGTGAGCACTGCTATAGCTGCCTTGGAAGGTGCATGTGTGCTTCCAAGCATGTACAATTTCCTCACCAATGGGTATACTGCTTGCAGCATGAGCATGCTAGGCTATTCATACTGTAGCTGATACATCTGCATTCTTGTAGGTGTTGCCCATGCAGTGAGCCAAGATTCTTCCCTGCACCCAAGATAAGTAAGCTGCCACTGGTCATTCACTACCTTCTATCCCTACCTGGATGCTCAAGCACCCGTGGATCAAGTTGAGCATGGGTCACCTGCAATACAGTCAAGGCTTTATCCCTTTACACCACAGGACTAAGGTAGTAGTTTATTGTGCTGTTGACATACATATGAAGACAAAGAGCAGGTCTACTTTAATGCCTAAGTATCTCATGAATGTAACAAAGTGGATATAGTTCTCTGGGGATTGAAAATGCTGACTGTAGATGCAGAAGCTATGCTCTGGATTGTGCCAGATAACATAAAGTATGCTATTTTGAGTTAACCAAATGACAACTTTCAAGAAAAAAATGAGTAAACGTCGAGTAAAAGGGAAATGTTCAACCTTGAATTAAAATGGGATGATATTTTGTTTTTTAAATACCCAGTGAGAATAGAGGGGACATAGGTTACACCAGATGGATACAAAACATCCTGGGCTGTCTTATTTCTGTCATGTGGTGGACCCAGTAATTAAAAAAAAACAATTTATGGGAGTACAAGTGTACTCTGCTGTTGGCTTGACCAGTTTTAACCATAAATGGCATTACTACCAATCCCAAAGACATCAGGAACGTTTTTATGTAATCCAATTTCATCTGCATGCTTTTAAAGTGGCTTAATCTGTTAATAGTGGTTATTGTGCCAGAGTTTTGTCCATATCAGACTTTTTTTGCCTTTCTTTCTACTGAGTGTAAGACATTTTGGTAGTGGTTTGGGAGTTATGCTCACGCTAAGATTAATTTGGCATTGTTTTTCTAACTGTCTATGACTCTTAAGTGTAGCAACTCTTTTATTTGACCTGTTTTGTGATGCATTTCCTTGCTATGCACACTATTCATTTGATAATATTTCTTATCAGATTTCACTTCCTTGCTACCATTTCTAAGGGCATCAAGAAAATGTATTTTTATTTAATTCAGTTATATCACTAAACTTTTAAAGTGAAGTTTCTTCTAATCTGTTAATACAGTTTATTGTGCCAGAGTTTGATTGGTACATTTTTGACAGTTGTGGGGGAGGGGGTTGCTGGTGTTGTAGGCATTTTGCTTGATCCAGAATTAATTTACAGCTGTTTTTTCTGACTGCATAGTTATTATTGATGAATTGCTGACAGAAATACTGAAGATCAAAAACACACGAACTCAACTGTGTTCGTGTGTTTTTGATTTTCTGACTGCATGTCACTTTTAAGTCTAGCTTTTAAATTGTGCATCAGAACCTATTGATATACTTGGCTAGTTTGCTTTGTTTTGCAGTTTCTTGCTATATACTGCTAATGCAATATTACATTCTTAAGTGGATTTGTCCTTGCTACACTCTGAGTAAAAGTTGTGTGTGTGACATTGTACAGAAGCATTTTTAAAGCGTTTATAACTGCTGCCTAATATTCCTTATATTCATCTGGTCTAATGACTACTTTTCAAGGTACCTAAAGATTGCTATTGGAAGAACAGTTTGCCGTTAAGCGGTGGTATGTCACTTGCTGCTGTTGCTGCTGTTTGTTTATAAGAACTCACCCCCAGTTTGGCTGTTGTTGCTTATGGTAATTTTTTGTTGCCTGCAGGAAACTTGCTCAAGTTGTTGTTGCTGCTGTTGTTATAGAAGCTCCTTGATGCTCCCAGGCCAGTTTATAACCACTGTCAACAGCTATTGATATCTACATTTCCTTTTCTACTTCAGTTAGTTATTGACAGTAACTATATTTGGCTGTATCAAAACATATAGCAAATTAGTCCAATAAATCCTAGAAGGAAACATTTTGGACACCTGACCCTGCTGATTCTTTGAAACATGGGTTATGTGGCATTCTAGAATCAATCATTGTGCAACATTGTAATCTATTAACTCTTTGAAACATATGTTTTGCAGCATTTGAGCCAACATCTCTTCATTTTATTGGTGGCAATCAGTACGTACAGTCAAACATCTGACCTAGTGTCCAGTGATACAGTTGGTTGCGTCTGAGCCTGATGTTGTACAGTATACTGTGTACAATTTTTACTGCCTGCTCAACCCTCATTATATAGCTTTTATACAGAATTCACATACGGCTCTCTTAGTATTAGTAGGTGTTCTGTACCAAACTATATTTGTACTGTTCTGTCAGATTTTACAATTGTTAATGTCTTCATACGAGTGTTATGTGCTGTATTGAGCTATAGCAGTGTAGTATTACTGTTGAATTAGTCTATATTACACCATTTCTTCTCTATAGATTCAAGTAGATATTGCATCATTGTTAGCACTTCTTCACATCCCCTAGTATATCTCCTCCAAGCACAGTTAATCTACTCATCACTTCTTCTCTGACTATTGAATAAACTGGTTCAGTATACAATTCCAGCTCTCATAGGTTCATGGGCAAATACTAGGTTAGATGCCCTTGTGGGCCATTTTATGCCTAGCCAGTTTCCCTTTCAAAGGTGAGAATCAAACCCTGTATCTTGTGTCTGCAGGGTAAACACCTTAATCATTATATAAACCCTCCAGCCCCAAATACTCAGTAATTTAACCCATAAGGCAAATAAAGAAACCCAGTCTACATTTACCCTTTCTGTTGCCAACCTCATTGCAGTGAGATAGTTTAGGAACAGACTAACATGATATAATCTGTGAGAGCCCTAATTACTTGTGTATCTTGGAAGCCACCCTATTACTTCTTACAGAGATGGTCTGTAAGCAACACATAAACTCACTCGTATCTCCACAAGAACACACTAAACTAACGTACAGTAAAGTAGTGAAAAAACTCACTACCCATACCCTCAAGAATGTGGGTTAAAGGGCCCCAGAAGCAGTCCACTAACACAACCTTGCAATGCTCACATAACTAATTGAGTTACCAGGCAGCAGACTGCAAACCATCCACTTTCACTAAGTCTGTGCATGCAAGTAAAAATGCCCCAGTAATTTGTGACTCCTTGATAAGGCACACTAACTCTATGCTCACTAAGCTGGACATAGACAGGGTGATAGTTCCCAGGACAAATATGACTGTGACATGATGCTGGCTCATGTAGGTGGGAATGATTTGGGACATTCAACCCAGAAGGACATGCAGAAAGACATATTGGAGCTTGTAAACATGTAGCAAGTGCATATAAGTCACTGGCCCTGAGTAGAAAATCTAACTCAGAATGATGCCCATATATACAAAGGGAAGATAATTGACTTTAAAAATTGTCTAAGTTGCTGTTGTCATTCTAGGAAAATCCAGTATCTGTCAGCCTGGGATGAAATGATTGATAGCCCAACTTACTTTGCCAAGGATATCTTTTACCTTCTGTTCCATGCCTTCTGAACACAGGCCAAAACATATGCTGTCCCATAGTGCCATTTTTAGGCAAAGTCCAACTCCAGGACATTCCAGCATAAGAAAAAGGCTTGCAGTAAATGCCAGTGCAGACCACATCGAGGTTGTTCTGCTCAGTGTTAGAAGTCATAACAATAAACTGCCAGCTGTTGAGGATCTCCTACAACTTTGAGCACACCCATATCTGTGCTGTAATAGATATTTCATTTTAGTGTAAAGACAGTACTCTCCTTTTACTGAGTTTCCTTTCTTATTATGCACTTAGACCAGCTGAAGACTGTGAAGGGAGTATCAATATTTGTCAGAGACCCAATTATCTCTAGCCAGACCTCCCACAAGTCACAAACTGAATTTATTCAACGACAACTCACCCTAAATAAGACAAATTTTTAATTTATAGCCTACTACATGTTACTGTCCATGTTCCAGGAACATGACAAATTTCTAAACTGCTTCCTGACCTTCCTATAAATAAATATATAACTTTACATTTTTGGGTTCCTATTAGAACCACGAACACTTGAAATTTTGAATGGCATATGGTCGACACCATATGATTGAAATTTCAAGTGTTTGAAGGTTAGATGTAATGGTGCCATTCAATGCAGAATGGGAGAATTTCCCTTTTCTGCACTGAAGTGCGATCTCGGAGTTGGTATATTTAAGTGGGGGGGGGGTGCAGGGGGGCTTGCGCCCCTGCCTGCACTGTTAAGGTAAGTTTTTTTTTGTTTTGTTTTATTATATATTCGAACTGTTAAACTTCGATCATATGTTGTCAAACATATGTGATTCCAAGTTTAGAAAGTTCGAATATATAATATAGACCCACATTTTTGCTGGGTGAGTTGAACTATCCAACAATTAACCGCATCACTTATACCACAAAGTTTGGGTATGACCAAAGATTCTCAGAATTAGTAAATGTTAACGCTCTTATATACACTAATCCCATCTTCTCCTTTATGGCATCTAAAATTACAACAAACATCTCTACAGTCAAGAACTTTTAAAAGACAAATTCATTAAAGTATAGGATGAGCTCTCAATTTTCAACTGCAATATTTTTAATCCCCATGTAGTCTTAGCTATAACTTATCGGTAGTTACTAGGCTTACTGTCTAGGTTACTATTGATGAGTCTAGACCATATTCACAGTTGTCTTCAAGCACTGGTGAGTTAAATGACTTGCATATGATCATACAATAGCAAATGAGGGCTGAAGGAATCAAACCCTGTACAACAGGACCTACAGCTCACAGCCTTAACCTTCTGTCACATATCAAACATATTATAGCAATGGATTTTGCTCCTTTCTAACACCTAGCTTCAATCAAATGGTCCTAGAACTAGATATATTAGGAAAAATAAGAATAAACCACCTTGATGGAATGCAAGCATTAATAACATGAATAGTTAAGGAAAAAATAGCTAATTAAGGATTATAATAAATTAGAATTGGCTCACAAACTTATCAAAACATAAAAAAAAAGAAAAAAAAAAAGCGAAATCAGTAAAAAAACTGAAAATTACTGTAAGGAAGATCAAAGCAGAATGCAAATTAAAATTAGCATTTGAAGACAAGGATAATCATAAATACTTCTTTACTTCAAATGATTAAGAAATAGCAGTCAGTAATGTTCTAAATTTCCAAATTAATTCATAATGGTTTTACCCATTTCTACCCTAAAGATATTGTTGCAGATAAAGATAATGTTTATATACTTGCAGAAGATTCAGGAATTCCCCAAGTGCCTTCCTCACCATTATTATTATTACTATGGGTCATACCCCAGTCGCACTCTATTTTTTAAAGTACTAATTATATGAGCACTGACAACATATCTGGTTGCTTAATGAGCTGGACCAAACACACCATCTGTGAACATGTGCAAATGCTGTTCAGTTTAAGCATCACTATGGGGTGTGTGTTTGAGATCTGGAAAACCAATATCATTATGCTACTCCATAAAGGGGGGTCCATTTCAGATCCTGGAGCTACAGATTCATCAGCTTAAAAGTCTAATTTGCAAAGCCATGGAATGTACTGTGTTTGATTTCATAAGCTCTGTTATATAAAAAAATAATACAGCTTTAGACCTGCAACAATGTGATTTTCTCAAATTGAGGTCATGTCTACCTAATTTGGCGAACTTCTTCAAGAAAGTCACTGACGTTGTAGCTATAGGGATGGCCATGCTCTTTGTACAGTATATCTGTATATAGCCAAGTTGTTTAACATTGTTCCCAATGCTGGACTATAAGCTTTAAGACATGAAAGCAGACCATTATGCTGTAAGATGGATAGCAAAATGGCTGATAGATTATGGCCACTAAGTTAAAGCAACAGATGTCACCTTGGAAAGCTAAATAGTGAGAGTGGCACTCCTCAGGGCTCAGTGCTGGGACTGCTGCTATTTGGCAGTGTCTCCTCAAATCTCCAGATCACTAACCCAGACATATAGCTAACAAAATTTGCCAGTTATTAGATGCTGCGTATTGTTGCTCACTCACCAATCTATATTATGTTGCTACAGCAAGAGCTAAACCACCTAGGTTAATAGTGCATTAGAAACTATATAAATGAAGTACAAATAAATGCAGCTTTGTCATCTCTGTTAAACACATCTTGACAGTAGCTTATGCTACAAGCAGCACCTGAGTCCTGACTGATAGTTGTCAGAGATCTCAGCTCCTTTGCAGACGAGTCATTATTCACTGGCCACCACATACCAGCAGTAACCAGAAACTTATTTTATCTAACCCAATTCAAATTTAAACTTACCTCATCCAGGTCAAAAGAAATTGTTCTTTCTCTGATCAGACCAACTATACAATTCCCCTTTTGGTCTATGTCTGTATAAACACATCACACAGCTAAAGGTACAGCACAGGTTCCTAAATGAAAGGCTCGCTGGACTAAAGACCTTCATCTACCAGGACAGGCTTGATGCTTTATTCCTAAACTCTGTCTCTTATAAACTGCTACACAGTGATTTATGTCTAGCATTCTGCACTTATACAGAACCAACTCTCCTTGAATGTCTACATCTCCACAAAACAAATGGCTCCCAAACACTCTTACTAAAAACATTTGAATCTCCATCAGCAAATAAATAAGATGTGATTCATAATGCAATGCTTCCACCATCTCTGAAATTACATATACAGGAAGAGTGATACTCTCGTGTGCATTCAGGCAAAACCTGAAATTTGGATGGGGTCTGTAAATTCATCCTGGGCCTGAATTGTTTGGTCTTCTAGAGGAAGAAGGTGTTCAGTGGGGGTATTTCCAAGGTGATTATGGCCTGTGAACTCACTCTGCCTTGTAAAGGCCATGACTCTATCAATATTCCCTGTAGCTGATTTACATGAGTTTCCTCTTTTGCATGTTGTTATGCTCTTGTTTGCATGTTCAACGCATATTGTTGTTTCCACCATTGAACAGTAGTGCAACCTACGTATTTACATGTTACCTATGTATGGCTGTTTGCAGCAGTATTTTATGCTGGACGCTGTGCTAATGCTCAATAAATTGCAACCTTAAGTACTGGATTATATAGTAACTATCACAATGACCCTGCACTGATAGCCCTATTTTATATACTTAGTCTGTATTGCCCTGATAAGTCCTTCCAATCATTAATTCCAGGTTTTCTGGGTACCATGGGAACTTTGGTATAGTTAATCGATATGCAGAAGCACATAATACAAAACTGAAGGTTGTGAAAATTAAAGTGGTCAGTATGATGTATCTCATTTAAACTTAAAGCCTGGTATTTGTGGGGATTAAAGCCATCTCTAGGATGTCTTGGTTACATTTAAGGACAATCACAGTTCAGAATGTAGATAGCAGAATATCAATGCTGAAAGTTCAGAACACATACAGTACAGAATGCAGATACAGGTTAAGTGTGTTTGTGCAAGTGTTGGAAGGTTACAGTTACAGTAAGGGTTAAGTAAGGTGACAGCTTTAGTATTGTGCATGTTTATTGGTGCATGTTTCAGTGCCTGAGCCTGTCTGGCATACTTGTAGTGTTATGGAAAGAGTTTTTTCTAAAGTAAGATGCAGGGTTAGGATTAGGGGAGGGCTAGTGTTCGGGTTACGGTTATCACACATTAATAACATGCTGCAGGTGGGCAAAGCTGAATTATTTTTTGCCTTTCATTATCAAAACATATAAATAGAAACATTATTCTAACAGTTTATTGACTTAAATGTTTAGACAATTATGACATCTACTATTTTCCCCTAGCAGCTACTTTGACTGCCCTACATAGATTTCTCAATTTCTCTGTATATGCCATACAGAGAACAATGTTTCTCTTCTAATCCAAATTATTTCTCCACAACTGAAGGTCATTCTATTTTCTTTTGAGATCCTCTGTTTTTCATGTTTACCTTTTTGTACTAGAGTATATTTTTACATCTTTGTATATAATCATAGGTTCATAGGTTCATAGGTAGGTACTAGGCTATCGGCCCTATGGCCTATACAAGCCTAGCCAAAAAGGTACCCTGGCTTTTGCCACCCAATAAAATTATTTTCCTGTGCCACTGTCGAGCACAGCCACAGACGTGATCCCTGGGGTGAGTTTCCTATTTCCCATCCAATCATCAAGATTTTTCTTGAAGAGTACTAATGAGGAGCTTTGTTTGATATAGATAGGTAGTTTATTCCAGAGTATGGGAAGTCTGTGGGACAGGAATCTATCCCTCTGGCATGTTCTGTTTATTCTGGTGACAAGGTTTAGGTCCCTAGAAAGTGCAGCTCAGAGGGATTGGGACTTTTTTAAGTGGAGCATGTCCAACAGCTCTGGGTTTGACATAGCTTTGTATGTTAGGCAGAGATCACCTCTGAGTAGGCGATATGCGACGGAGTAAAGCTGGAGTTTTTTGAGACGGTCTGCGTAGGGCATCTGTTTGAGGCTGGTAATCCTCTTTGTGAGGTATTTATGCAGCCTTTCCAGTTGTTGTAGATGTCTTGTGAGGTACATACCAAAAGGGGCGTTGTACTGTATAATGGGTCTAATGAGTGATGAGTAGAGGGGAACAATGACCTCTTTTTTCCTGGATGAGAAACCTTTTGTGATGAGGTGCACCACATAGAAGGATTTCCTGACTACTGTGGCGATGTGATTATCAAAGGAGAGACTACTGTTCACCTGTGTCCCAAGGTCTTTTATCACACTTTCAGTGTTAAGTATACTACCGCCTATGTTGTAGTTCATGGGCACAGAGATTTTACCAAAGGGGGTGACAATGCACTTTTTGGCATTGAGCTTAAGGCCATGGCTTTGACACCAGGCATCTGTCTCAGTGAGGCCCTTTTGTAGGATGTCTACATCGTTAGGAGTTTCAATTATGGCTCCTAATTTGCAGTCATCTGCGAACTTTGTTAGCCAAAGACCTTCTGTGTTAGCCTGTACTTCACTCCACTTGTCACTGGGATGAAGTCAGATTTGGAGTCTGCTACTTTCACAGTGTGGGTTCTGTCAGTGAGCCATTTGGCAACCCATCTTGTGACATAGGGATTTATACCAAGTTTAGTGAGTTTATCTATAATTCCAGAGTGGGGGATGGTGTCGAAAGCCTTGGCAAGATCTAGATAGGCTGTGTGAACCACCTTATCCTCGACTACGGCTTTGGTGACTGCTTCAAAGAAGTCCATCAGGTTTAGGAGACATGATCTGCCTTTTACAAACCCGAACTGGGTGAGGTCCAGGGTTTGGAGTTTACCAATGTCTTTGTTTATAAGTTCCATGATGATACATTCCATGGCCTTGCAGACCAGGCTCGTTAGGCTAATGGGGCAGTAGTTCCTGGGGTCCGTGGTGGCTCCCCCCTTGTGGAGTGTGATAACTGTCACTGTGCGCCATTCAACGGGCACAAAGCCTGAGGTGAGACTATGATTGAACATGGTACTTAGGTGGGGTGGCAGTTCATTCTGTCGTTCATGTAGAACGCAGCCTGGGATGTTGTCTGGTCCAATGGATGCTGTGTTCTTGGCTTTGGAGAGTGTGTTTTTTACCTCTGCAGATGTGATTACAGGAACTTTGCATTCTTCCGGTATAGAGATGGGTTCTTTAGGGGGTAAGAGGGGGGCAAAGTTAGCACTGTACCTATCTGCCAGGATGTTGGCAATATCAGTTGGGTCTGTATATTTAGTGCCATTGTGCTGTAACTCAGAGCAGATCTGAGTGTTGCCATTGAGATTCTTGACATAGCTATAGAATGCTTTGTGGTTGTCTTTAGAATCAGTGGCGATTTTGTTTTTGTAACTAGCTTTGGAGGATTTTACCAGGGATCACAGCTTCTTACTGAGGCTGACCAGGGAGCTCCTCCACTCATGGGATTTTACTCTCTTTTGCAACAGTTTCTTCCTTCTGTTGTACAGTTTGTTTATGGTAAGGGACCACCAGATTGGCTTCCTTTTTTTGGAGGATAGTGTCTTGGTTCTGTTTGGGATAGCACGATCCATGCACTTGTGTAAGTGCTTATAAAGTGCATTTGTGTAGGATTCAGTAGTCATAACTGTATTGTCCATCTGCATGGGTGTCATGAAGTTCACCACTTCTGTCTTAGGAAGCATGAAGTTGGCTTTGGAGAAATGTTTTACCATGGTTTCCTTAATGGGGGGTGGGGGCAGGATGTGGATATCTAGGGTAATTAGCTTATGGTTAGATCGGACCAATGAGCCATTGACTTCAGGTGTGGAACACCGGTCACTCATGTTGGTAATGACTAGATCTCGGATATTGTTGCCCCTGGTGGGGGTGTGGATAAGTTGATCCAGGGCATTGGAGTTTATGAATTCCAGAAAGCGTTGACTGAAGGAGTTGGTACATGAGTAGTTTTCCCAGTTAATGGTGGGGTAGTTGAAATCGCCCATTATTAGAGTGTTTGGTTGAACCCTAATATTTTCTAGTATATCAAGAAAAGAGGAGGGGGAATCCTGGGGCATGGTGGGGGATCTGTTGCAAGCTACAATTTGGATTGCAGTTTTGCCCAGAGTTAGTTGCACTTGGATAACCTCGACTGCATTATGCTGAGCAACTAGCCTGGAGGTGTGGATATCCTTAATGAATATGGGCACACCTCTGCCTTTGGTGTTCAGGATCAGGTTACATGGCTGAAATGTGTGGTATGAGTTATAGCCTGGTAGTGCAGGGGTGCTCTCTAGAGCCTTGAACCAGGTCTCAGTCACTGCACAAATATCGATGTTCCCCATTTTAAGGAGTGCCTCGAGTGAGTGCATTTTGAGATTTAGAGTGCTAGCATTGAGTAGCATCACCCTCAATTATGCTTGCCTGTTCCTGCTATGGTGGTGAATTTGTCATTTGAACCTTGCCTAAAAAAGGCACTATAGGGGAGGCAAGAACCTTAGCCATATCCGGAATCCCAGGGGTGACAGGTGCAAGCCATCTCTGGCAAAGCATCATGGTTTGTCGTCCATGTCATCCCAGGCAGACAGATACTGGATCCCTTTAGAATGACACCAGAAGCTTAGCCAGTTGTTGAAGTCAATCATTTTGTGCTTGCACTGCAGTATCATTCTGTGTGATGGCAGGATGCTACTCAGAGCTAGGGTCATACCCGCCTGGGCTACAAGATCAGAGCTCTTCCATGTCTCTTTTCATGTAGTGCAGGGAGGTACATCTCAGGTCATTCACACCAACATGGACAATGACAGAGTCATATTTGTACTTGTTGTGGAGTGACCTGAGTGCGTGGGTTATGTGGTGGATCCTGGCCCCTGACAGGCAGCTGACAGTAACATTCTCCTTGTTTAGCCTGGTGAGTGGGACATCAGTGTGCCTGACTATAGAGTCACCTATAGCTAGTGTGTTGGGTACATTGTTTTGCCTTATTGGCTGTGGTTGAGTGGCACACTGAGTCTGGGGACTATGTCATTTGGGTTGTGTTGGGGGGTGGAGGTTGCTTGCATTTCTGCTTTGGAGGTCTCTGTTGCTTGTGCAGATTATTATTGAGAGCCTCCGCTAATGTTTTTGTGTTTCTATGTGTGGATTTTGATGGTGTAGATTTAGTGAGACTATGTGATGAGTGTGGTGCAGTGCAAATGTTTACCTTCTCATCTTGACTGTCAAGTTCAGTCTTGCTTGGAGAGAGCTTTACCTCCAGTTTGGCTAGATAAGTGCATCTCTCACAGGCTGTAGTGTTGGGTGGTAGGAGGAGACTGTTGTCTGTGTACATGAGGCAATTTCTACATTGCCTCAAGATGCCCAGATTCATCAGATAGACAGGAGAGAATACTGTGAGCTGACCCTTGGACATTCCTGAATAAAAAACTATTTTTCTCTAGATAAGTGAGGAAAGTGAGCACAAGAACTGTTTTTCTCTAAGCAAGTGAGGAAAGTAAGTACCAAAACTGTTTTCCTCTAGGTAATAAGGAAGGTTGAGTGCTGTAGTAATTAGTAGGTTATTTAGTGCTTACAAGTTCTGAACAAGTGCTGATCACGAATAAGTAAATTCAAGTGCTAAAACTAAGAATCTGTATTTGGACTAAACTAGTTACAGGAAAGGGAGAAAACAAGTGCAAATGCGGGCTTTTAAATCAGAAAGTTGAGAGAGATGGAAAAACTGCCCAAACGGCCAATAACTACAATTTCTGGGCCAGAACCACTCCTTATGTGGTTGATAGGTTACCTAGTGCTTACCACTCCCACTGATAAGCTAGAAGGCTTCCCTCCAACACAGAAAGCTTGGGGGGCTCAGAAGCGTAAAGACAGTCCTGGATACAGCAAATCTAAACCTAGACTACACTAGTTACAGGAAAGGTAGGAAACAGGCTTAGATTTTTTTTAATACAGAAAAGTAGCTAAAACAGCAATAAAAACAACTCAAATGCAGTGCAAGCTAGCACACTTGAGTATGTAGCAATGTTAGACCAAACAGTTTAAAAAATGCAATTCAATTAAAAATGACTAAAAACAAGTGCATAAGGAGTCTATTAGGCAGAATGAGGTAAAGAGATGGGACTGGGGGGAGTGTCCCAGATCAAATCTACAGTGGGGGTGGGCAACTGCAAAAGCCCCCAAATTTAAACAACAAGACAGGAATAGGGAGGGTGGGTAGAGGAAAACCAACATCTTCAGCAGAAATCTTAGAAACTATACAGTGAAGCAAAAATAACAGTGCACAACTCTGAAGTCAGCCAGCAATTATATAAAATTAGTCAAGCAACAATTAACAGTACACAACTCTGAAGTGCCAAAAAATATACTTAGCACTGTATACCTCCAGATAGTTTGAAGAGCACTCTGTCAGGACACAGGAAGGCTCCAGCAATGATATGCAGGCTGTTACTAAGAGGCTTCTAAATTTATGCAAGTAATCCTAGAGATAGATAACACATATATTATTATCACATTATTATTATCATATTATTCTAATGTGTAATAAATACATTTTGATGTTATCTTGTTATTAATTGTTTAGTTGTTAGTTGTTTCAATGTATAAAGTTATTTTTTTGGTTATTTTTTAATGGCTTATTTGTTTCATTTTCTGTTTTCTTGTGCACCTGGACTGAACTTTAGATATTCCACAACAATCAGGGTTCTATCACAGTTATCAAAATGAAAATAAACCCAATAAATAAATAAAAATACATAGCGTATCCTAATCAGGTCTTCCATGTCCTCAGCTTTGCACATGAAAGCACAATGAAAAAGCAGAAAAAATATGAAAGCAAAAACAAATACAGGTACCAGGTGCACTTTTATTTTTATTTCACATTACTTCACGGCACATTGCATTATTAGAACTTGACTTTGTGATGTATATGATTATATTTCTATACTAGCAGCATGAGATAAAATAAGTGGGTATCGGTTTTATCATAAAGCAAAGCATTTACTAAGCAAGTGGCTCCCGCAGCAGTGTTAGACAAGGTATTGTGTCATTTGGCAGCTTCTAAAATGGTTAGCACATTGTTATTCATTATCCATCAGCACTGCTGAGATGTCACATGGCAGATGACTCACCCACTACCTGTGTTCATCTGGCTTTAGAAAATGCCATTATTTACAAGTGTGACAGATAACTAAATACCATGCAAGTAGAATAAATGCTCTTGTGTAGGGGCATTAGCAAACCTGCTTACTTATATAGATTTAAGAAGAAGATTTAGATGGTGGAAAAGGTGTTGATGGCAAGGAAGGTTCCATGTTACAAGAGCTGTCATCCCAAATACAACTGTGCTCTCTTGGGCTGCAGAGAGCTCCATTTACCTTGTTCTGACAACTGTGCAAATCTCATAAACACACACATTGCATTGAACAGTGTGATCCCCATCCAAGCACTTATTAGACCATTTAGCTGCCCTTGTCACACTTCTTGTAATTTGCACGTGTAGCACTACCAAAAAGAAGGCACCACATCTGTACTGTACAAACAAGATCCCGATTATGGGTCACATGGCTAGGCTTATAAAGGCCAGGGTGGTTGTTAGCCTAGTATATATGTATGAACCTATATAAAGACAACTGTCTGAAGATATTTCAGATATTGTCACTTATAAGAGGTATGAGACTGTTTGAAAATTCAAGAAATCAAAACATGAAACAAACACCACAAAAAAGCAAAATAAAGGAATAACAGTGCACTATATTTACAGAAAAAAACATGTAATAAAAATCAAATTATGACTTTGAATCTTTTATTGGATTATACAGGAAACCAAGGCAAAAGTAAGCATTCCCAATGCATGAGGGTTTAAAGTATTGACCAGGTCTTTGCCATTAATTTTTCACAACATTACTTGACTTTTCAAGTTCTGCTTGGACTTCAGATTCCTGGATTTCTGTTTTCTGCTCCTGTATGACTTGTTTTTCAGGTTGCTGTTGTTTGGAATCACGTGGGTCCAGGCAAATTCCAAAGTCTGTGTGAGTTACACCCCCAGTGATGGTTCTGTCAGTTTCACATTTCAGCCCAGCCTCACAAGGACAACGGTAGTACACATCCCAGATGTACTAAAAATAAACACATTTCTTTTAGAATTCTATAAACTGACTGAAAAAAACATTGCCTTTGCAAATGGTACAATTTACTTAGCTGGGTATACAAACAGAATTAGGCACTAGGCGGTCAATTGTTTTTCAAGAGAAATGCAAATTAACTTCACCCCACTAAAACATTGTTAAAATTCTATATTTAGTTAACAAATCAAACTGTTTATTTATTTAGTTAACTAGCTAAGCTAAGAATAAATAATCTCATTTTATTATTGACCAGAATGCAAAGGTAGAAGTGAGAAGACATTACAACAAGAACATCATAAGCAAACGTATTAACATGCAAGTAAAAAAATGCTTATGCAGTTCAAGAAAAAATGTATTTCAGGGAAAATAATAAAGAATATAATAAAGCAGGAATACATTCTGAATAAAGTACTTATTCTGACAAAAAGCAGTGTGTAAAATAAATGATTTGAGTTCGGCAATGTTTTTTTTAGTTTCCATGAGGAAAAATAAGTTTAGGGAAAGGTACACTGGTATGGGGAGAAGAAATGGCACTTTGTCCCAATGTGGATTGTTGTCAGTTTGTAGAGGACTGGTACCGTTCAGAAAATGTACTGTTAAGAAGCATACATATAAACTTAGGTACAAGATCAGTGTTTGAGCCTTGGAACCTCAAGGAAGTGTCAGCTCAAGGATCTGTGTAACTGAAATGTGGACTTCTTCCTGCTGCTGATCATGGGTAGAACAGAGGTACACTCAAATTTAGGTAAGAAGACCAGTATGATATATTTCAGTGCCTTGTAACACAATGACAATTTATTTTATGGAGGGCCATAATGAGGTGGACCTCTTTTGGGGAGGGAGCAGAGAGGAATCAAATGACAGCACTGTAGTGCTATTCTGTATTTTTTGCCAGAAATGATTAATCAGTGGTTAATGCAATGATAGCAATGTCATACTTGTTAAAAAAACATTTATATTAACATTATGTGTATACCTTACCAGTTTTACATTAACTGCCTTATGAAAAATGAAGATATGTGCATGAAATGTTATGAAGCTGTTAAAGAGATTGCAGTGATAATGCATAGGTTTAATCCACTTGGCTGGGAGTATCATTACTTAACAGGATTTAGAACATGAGAGGTGAAAGTTCCTTGCTGTGTTGGCAGATCATCTAATTTTAGGGTCTGTGCTGATCTTGCAGCTGAATGAGTTTTATGACTAAGCACTGGAGAAGGACAGTAAGGTATGTAGCAAAAAATATTATCCAAAATCAGCTGTATTGCTTCATTTAATAATATCTGATAGAACTGTTGACCGGAGGCAAGATGGTCAAAAGTCCTTAAAGAGATGATTCCATTTACAATATATATAAAGGCTGTTTTCTGACAGTTTTATATGTGTGTGTGTGTGTGTGTGTGTGTGTGTGTGTGTGTGTGTGTGTGTGTGTGTGTCTGCATGTGTGATCATGCATCATTGCATGTGTATGCACGTGCGCGCACATGTGGGTGTGTACGCTGAGGAATGGGCTACTGCCATCACTTATCACAGCATTCCTCACAGACTGTGATCTCTGCATCTGACTCCATAACAACAGCCTTGTGCAGTCATGACAGGGGCCCTTGTCTTTGCTGAGTGACCCTGTTATGCAAAATATATGAAGCATCATAATGACCAGTGGCCCACCCTGTTAAGTGTGCTACAGACAGCTACCATCCTGTGATGGAGTGATCTTTATCCCACCCAACCTAGTTTATTTCATCAATGTGTAGCCCATACTACAGAGTGACCCTCCCCCATTATGTAAAATATATGAGGTGTCATAATGAGCTATGGCCTATCCTGTTTAATCCATTGTAGTAAACTGTAATCCAGCTTGGCCAGTGTACCATAGTGAACTGTGACTCCACCCTGTGTAATCCACCATTGTAAACTGTCTTCAAACTCACCTAGTGTTCCATAGTGAGCTTTTACTAATGATTATTGTAACAACTAAAATTGTAATGTTATATTTCCTCTACTCAGTCAAGATACTAGCTGACTAGCAATTCATTATGTATATCCCTTTCTCTGCTGTCACACTAATGACTAGAAAATTATTCTACAATAGCATTGTTCATTATGTATATCCCTTTGTCTGTCGTGACACTGCTTGAGTAGAAAATGATTGTACAATAGCACTGTATTTTGATTGCCTTTGCCTTTTGGCCTAGGATATGACTGAAAAGGGTCTGGACCAATCCATTCCCCTGTAAACAAACTTAAGTAAGTAAATAAATAAAGAAGTAAATAAATAGAACTGTGGCTGTGCTCCAGCATGCCAGTGTGCCATAGTTACCTGTGGACAAACCTGGCTAGTCCACCATAGTGAGCTGTGGTCTAGCTGCTCAGTGTGCCATAGTAAATGGTGACTTGCCTTGTTTAATCCTTTAAAGTAAGCTGTGGTCCATCTTCATCAATGTGCCATACTGAACTGCGGCTTACTGTGCTGTGGTGGTTTATGGCTCAGTCAGGCTAGTGCACCACAGTGAAGTGAAGCTCTCCCTATCCAGTGAAACATCATTAGCTTTAGCCCACCTGTACACAGTGAGCTTCAGCCCACCTTATTCAGTGTGACATAATCAGGCTGTGGACCACCACGACCTGTATGGCATTGTGAGCTGCATCCTGCTCTGTCCACTAAGACATGGTAAGTTTTAAAAATCAGTAGGCCTTCCTTTCTCATATAGTATAAGGAGGACTTAGTTTAGATAATGTATCCAGAGCCTTCTCTATACAGAGTTCACGTGTCTTGTTCTCTACATATAGACCCATATATTTCATATGTCGAGCAGTTGTAGAAGAGAAAGACACCTTACATACTTCGTCTAAATGTATGAAAAGCAATGGCAATTTAGAGCTAACAGTTAGTAGGATCATTGTGCAAGATTTTAAGTTAAGAACACTGTAGCTCAG
Organism: Protopterus annectens; assembly: GCF_019279795.1. Lineage (NCBI taxonomy): Eukaryota > Metazoa > Chordata > Ceratodontiformes > Protopteridae > Protopterus > Protopterus annectens. Next base: position 1,291,605,710 of record NC_056733.1, on the reverse strand, counting down.
AACACTGGTTTGACTTGTTCCCAGGTTGGGGAGAGAGGGAATTTATTCCAATCTTCCTTTTTAAAACTCTAAATCTCTAAAAACATAAGGTGTGTTTCTGTAAGGGGGGAAGAAAGTACAACACATGAAAATTGTACTCTGTTTCTTCAATTTTTTTTTTTACTGGTTGCTTGAGAGTGCCAGTTGCTTCAGTTCTGGTTAACTGAGAGTTTACTGTACTCACATTTTAAAAAAGGTCCCACCTGGTGAACTGAGAAGAAGGTAGGTGACCCACAAAAGTATAATTTCATCAACTGCCAAGTAGTCTGCAATGTACAGGGTATCATCTACAATGTGTATACAACACTATCCAGTCAGTTATCATGACTCCCATATATAACACTCCTGTAACCTGTACTAACAGTTTGCAAGGGGTGACTTTCCACAGTGGCATTTTGTCGGGGATGCTTGATATGCTCTGGAACCCTGTCTCATGACAACCAAAAGAAATCCACAAAGTCAAACAGACAATGATTACAACTGCAGAGTCACAAACGAGAAACATTACTGAACATATGTTTGAGCTGCTAAAGACACACTTTTGCTGTCTGGATTTATTCAGTGGTGCCCTGCAGTATGACCCTACCACATGTGCAGTTTTACACAATATTATACTTAGGAAGCAGTTAGGGCAGGGTGTGCTGATACTGGGGCAGCAGTTTCCACACAACAGATAGGCTGAGTCAGAAGAGTAGTTGGTAGAAGAGCCAGAATATGGGGATGATCATGTTAGCTAGAGGTTGGCACAGAACTCCTTGTACAAGCAAAGAAGTGACTTCCATATAGCTTCAGAACATAGTATACAAAAGATAATCAGATGCACTACATTAAAAATGTACCTTAAAAATAATGCATGCATAGCCAACATTAAGCTGTGCCTACCCACACATAAGCTGGCAATGCTCTGAGTTAGACATAGGTAGGCAACCAAACTAACAATTTACAAAGGCCAGGGCAGAGTTGTCATCATTTTCACAGGTGGAGGAGGGATTACAGAAGTACACGTCTTTCACAGTGAGGTGCATTTGTATGTGTGTGTGAGTGCTGAGGAGTCTGAAAGTAAAAGGTGCTTTTCTGTGAAACATCAGTAATGGGGACCATTGATGTTGAGAAATGCTGATGTTAGTTGAGGCATATAATATACTGGGGGATGTGGTGGTGTGAGTGTTGGTCTGCAGGGACATAACCTCAGCACTAGTTGTAGTACAACAACTTGGTCTACTCATCAGTTCCATGGCATGCATGGCAGAGGGTTCAATATCCTATGCACTCTCCCACCCATGACACCTGGTTCTACCTGGAGTTACGCTGTATGTACCATAACCTTGGCTACATGCTGGTGTACTTTGTGACCTTGAGTGACATCTGCCATGAGAAGTGCTACTGTGATGGCATCCATGACCATGATGTTGGCCTTTCCTGGGATTAGATACCTCCACAGCAGATGTTGCTTTGGAAATAATAGCAGTGCAGAAGCAGGATCTCAACTGCCCATGGCCATGTTGGCTAAAACCTGGGGAGAGAGCAGATGACTCGCTCCAAGAATCACCCCTCACGTCAGGTGAGCCAAAGAAGACATTGCACGTTCCAGTGTGTGATTCAGTCTACCCAAGAAATCACACATATGGGACATGCACTCCCATAGGTCATCACCTGTACACTGCATCATTCTCGATGTCTCTGCAATGGCTGTGGTCATGAGAGCCTGGGCTTCATATTGGTCCTGTACATACATTGGTTTGCAGTCCCTGACACACCAACCTCAGGTGGAAGGTAGTGAACACGTCTTCAGCAAGCACCATTACTAACCCCACTGTGTAGACCTTCAGTTTACTGGGGTCACAGCTCACTTCCTTGATTGATAGTGCCCCCATTAACCTGTCCTCTGTGACACGTGGGAGAGCTTGGGTATCTATAGACATAGTGACTGTTTCCACAGTCTGTGCTGTGGATGCAGTGGTCACATTTCCTGTGACCTACACATACTCTCTGTACCCCCTGATTGTACCAGTTCATCCCCATATTCATTATCAGAGCCTGTAGATACTCCAACATTAGTGGGGTAGAGTTCCACACTGCTAATGTTTGATAAAGAATCACCTGTGAATACACCAGAGTACAAAATATCCATTGTAAGTATGACATAGCACCAGACGTATATGTGCAGCTGAGAATTTTACAAATATAAATACAATAAAAAGTAAACTTTTATATGCATACCTTCTGCACTTGGTTCATAGGCTGGTACTAGTCTAATGTCCACAAGGATCTTTACAAGTCTAGCTATGCAACCAGGCCCAGTTTTGTCCCAGAGTTTCTTGGAGACATATATGGTACAGTAAGTTAGTAAAGACATAGCTAAGGGTTATGTGGGAGGTATGTTAGTTGGGGATTAATTTACCTACTGTTGACTTCTGCCCATCATACACATGGGGGCCAGACTGGGGGTGAATGTCTGATTTCTCATCCAATGATAAAGGTTTTTTTGAATAGGGTCAGGGATGAGGTCTGCTTTACATAGATAGGGAGTTTATTCCATAGCACTGTGGATATTGAATCCCTGATTTACCATAAGGCAGACAGTGCCCAGTGGTGACAATACCCAGGGTGATGAGTAATATCCCACTGGGTCTAAGCTGTCAGAGACTGCAAGTTGCAAACAGCCCATCCTATCCCCAAGCAACTGATCACATCCCTTTTCTGCCCATGTCTATTCCTGTTGATTGTTCATTTCTATCCTTACCATTGTCTCCCCTCTGTTTGCCTGATGTCTCCTTCACCATTGTGTTCCATTATCTCATGCTGTTTTACTATACACTCAGTCAGTGTCAATAATAGATAAACACACTTCACAAATGTCCATGTAGGTCCTCAAAATAACATAATTTGTGATTGTACCATGAGCAATGGGTTGCAAACAGTAATGCTGATGCCTATGTATAACAAATAAGGACTAGCACTGAACATTGTACAGCAATGAAGTAGAACCACTATTGTATACTATGTCTATTGATCCCAGATGGCATCGATGTATACATCAATGTAACTAAATGAAAATTTGTACACACAAATTAGCTGAGCATTGTTGTGCACCAGTCTGCATGTATAACATGGGTAAAAACTGATGTCTATAGTGTGGCAACTACCATAGGTCTACATTTAAATTAAGTGTTTTGTGAAGTTTAAAGGGAGAGAGTTGATGGTTGAAGTCCCCTTGGACTGAATACTTTTTTGTCTTTTATTCTATCACTCTGCAAGAGTATAACAATTGCCTGCTATGTGCTTCTCTGACACCTTTAGTGTGACTGCCCCAATTGCTCAGCCTGTACATTATGTACTTTCTAGAGTCTGGGTAGAGAGTGTTGGAGTTGAAGTTCCCTCAGGATTGATTGCCTTTTTGTATTTTTATTCTGTCATTCTGCACTTAGGTTCATAGGTAGGTACTAGGCTATTGGCCCAAGGGCCTAAGTAAGCCTAGCCAACAAAGTTTCCTAGCTTATGCCAACCCAAGAAAGTTAATTGCCTGTGCCCCTGTCGAGCAGAGCCACAGAAGTGATCCCCGGGGTGTATTTCCTATTTCCCATCTACTCATCAAGATTTTTCATGAAGAGTGCTAATGAAGAACTTTGCTTGACATAGATGGGTAGCCTGTTCCAGAGTATGGGAAGTCTCTGGGACAGGAATCTATCTCTCCAGCAAGTCCTGTTTATTGTGGTGACAAGGTTTAGGTCCCTAGAGCATGTAGCTCGGAGGGATTGGGATTTCTTTAGGTGTAGCATGCCCAACAGCTCTGGGTTTGACACAGCTTTATATGTTAGGTAGAGATCACCTCGGAGTAGGCGATATGCTACAGAGTAAAGCTGGAGTTTTTTGAGACCATCAGTGTAGGGCATCTGTTTGAGGCCAGTAATTCTCTTTGTGAGGTACTTCTGTGGCCTTTCCAGCTGCTGCAGTTGTCTTGTGAGGTACATTCCAAAAGGGGCGTTGTGCTCTATAATGGGTCTAATGAGTGCTGAGTAGAGGGGAACAATGACCTCTTTTTTCCTGGATGAGAACCCTTTTGTAATGAGGTGTGTCATGTAGAAGGATTTCCTGACCACTGTGGCAATGTGATTATCAAAGGAGAGACTACTGTCCACCTGGGTCCCAAGGTCTCGTATCACACATTCAGTGTTAAGAAGACTGCCACCTATGTGGTAGTTCATGGGTACAGAGTTTTTACCAAAGGGAATAACAATGCACTTTTTGGCATTGAGCTTGAGGCCATGTCTCTGACACCAGGCATCTGTCTCAGTGAGGCCCTTCTGTAGGATGTTCACATCATTTGGGGAGTTGATTATAGCTCCTAGTTTGCAGTCATCTGCAAACTTCATTAGCCAGAGGCCTTCTGTGTTAGCCTGTACTTCACAGAAGTAGATACCAAACAGGAGAGGTCCCAGGACTGAACCCTGTGGTACTCCACTTGTCACTGGTTTGAAGTCAGATTTGGAGTCTGCAACTTTTACAGTGTGGGTTCTGTCAGTGAGCCAGTTGGCAACCCATCTTGTGACATAGGAATTTATACCTAGTTTAGTGAGTTTAGCTATAATTCCAGAATGGGGGATGGTGTTGAAAGCCTTGGAGAGGTCATGTTAGGCTGTGTGAACCACCTTACCCTTGTCTACGGCTTTGGTAACTACCTCAAAGAAGTCTACCAGGTTCAGGAGGCAAGATCTGCCTTCCACAAACCCAAACTGGGTGGGGTCCAGAGTTTGGAGGTTACCAATATCTTTGTTTATGAATTCCATGATGATATGTTTCATGGCCTTGCAGACCAGGCTTATCAGGCTAATAGGGCGATAGTTCCCAGGATCAGTGGTGGCTCCCCCTTTGTGGAGTGGGATAACTGTTGCTGTGTGTCATTCAGTGGGCACAAAGCCTGACGTGAGGCTATGATTGAACATGGTGCTTAGGTGGGGAGCCAGTTCATTCTGAAGTTCCTGTAAAATGCAGTGTGAGATGTTGTCCAGTCCCATGGATGCTGTGTTTTTGGCTTTAGAGAGAGCTGCTTTTACCTGTGAAGTTGTGATTACAGGGACTCTGCATTCTTCCTGTATAGATATGGGTCCTTTAGGGGGTGAGAGGGGGGTAAAGTTAGTACTGAACCTATCTGCCAGGATGTTGGCAATATCAGTTGGTTCTGTAATTTTTGTGCCATTGTGCTGTAACTCAGAGAAGATCTGGGTGTTGCCATTGAGATTCTTGACATCACTATAGAATGCGTTGTGGTTGTCCTTAGAATCAATGGAAATCTTATTTTCATAGCTAGCTTTGGAAGATCTTATAATGGATCTCAGCTTCTTGCTGAGGGTGACCAGGGAGCTCCTCCACTCATGGGAATTTTCTCTCTTTTGCAACAATTTCTTCCTTCTGTTGTAGAGTTTGTTTATGGCAGGGGACCACCAGATTGGCTTCCTTTTTTTGGAGGATAGTGTCTTGGTTCTGTTTGGGATAGCATGATCTATGTACTCGTATAAATGCTTATTTAAATATTTATTATTTATTTATTTTCAGTTTGATTACCGGGGAAGTCCACTGGGCCAAAATGACCCATTTTCAGTGGAGGCCTGGGAAGAAAAGCTCCGAGTTGCATAAAACGTTTACAATACAAGTGGTACACAGGTATAACAGATACATTATACAACAGTAAGAATTAACATATATGGAGTCATGGTATTTAACAGAGTTCAGGGTTTTACAATTTCATTTAAGGAGCACTCTAATGTGCGGAGTTTGACAACAATATATGTGTGAACATGAGTAGAGAGAGAGAGAGAGATGACAAGATAAAAGACATAGAGAATACACACTGCTTATGCACAATTAAACATGGATGCTATTTACACTATTTACAAGGGTGGGTTGAGTCAGAGTAGCTATAGGTGTTATCAAAAGCATAGAGAGCCCAGGAGAAAGAGAGAGCACACTGGGAGCAGAAGGTTTAACTAGGATTAGGTAGGGTGAAGGCAGGTACATTTTCACTTAGAGGACAGGTGTTTGAAAAGCAGGTTTTTAAAGTTTTCAGAGTTTGGCATGAATCTTAGAGTAGACGGAAGGGAATTTCATTTTTTGCCAAGTGAGTAAGAGAGAAGAAGTTGTCCAGCAGTGTGTTTAGGTTTATTGATAACTATTAGGTTCTGATGTTCAGATCTTAGTGTTCCTTTGGGCATGTAGGGGGGAGGAGATTAGTTAGGGCAGGGCATTTTGTTGGGTGAAATATGATTCTGTGAGTAGAGGTGAGTTGGAGATAGTCTAGGTAGTTAGGGAGTTCAAGCCAGTTCAGGGATTGTAGGGTGAGGCAGTGATGGGTATAGTTTTTGGAGTTAGTGGCGAATTTAGAGATTTTGTTATAGCAGGTTTCTAGTTTGGAGGAGATAGTGGAGGACAGATTGATTAGGAGAGGGGCACCATATAATAAGGAATGGAGAAGATAAGTTGTGGCCAGAGTATGCCTAGTAGAGAAAGCGATTGTTCCTGTACAGCATGCCTAGCTTTTGGTGGGTTTTCTTGATATTTTGTTGAATATGTATGTCAAATTTGAGGTGTTCATCAATGGTAATGCCAAGTAATTTAGCAAAGGGAACTACTTCTGTAGGTGAATTGGCATGGCTATAGACTTTTGAAGTTGTTTTTGTCATAGGAGAAGGACTCTGTAGGAGGGAATAGTAGAATCTTTGATTTATTAGCATTTAGAGAGAGGTGGTTTTGGCACATCCAGTTTTCGGTTGTTGAAAATGCAATTTGGGTTTTGTTTAGAAGTTCAGAGAGGTTTGAGGCAGAGCAGACCAAGGTAGAAATGTCTGCGTATTGAATGATTTTGGTGTCAGGAATAGCAGAGTTAAAGTTATTGATGAAGATATTAAAAAGCATGGGGCCGAGAATAGATCCCTGTGGTACTCCACTTGGGGTGGGTAGGAAGGAAGAGATGGAGCTCTTCCATTTGACTGCCTGTGATCTATTGGATAGATAACTGGAGAACCAGGATATAGTGTTGGGTGAGAGATGGAGGCTGCAGAGTTGAAAGAGAAGGTGCTTGTGTGATACAGTATTGAAAGCTTTGGACAGATCATGTAAAATGGTAGAAACTAAATGTCCTGAATCACGGGCTTGGTTGACAGTTTTAAAGAAAGAGAGGAGAGCAGTGATAGTGCTATGGCCTGGGCGGAAGCCATGTTGGGTGGGAGTGAGAAGGTTGCTTAGAGTCAGAAAAGGAATGAGTTGGAGGTGGATGCATTTTTCTAGGATTCTGGAGATTGGTGACAGCAGAGCGATTGGGTGAAAGTTTGAGATGGTGGTGTTTTTGCCTCCTCTGTGATGTGAAAGAAGGCTGAGCTCCAGAGTTTAGGGACATAAGATTCCTTTATGGATCTGTTAATAATGATGCTGATTGGAAGAGCAATACCTTCAGCAGCACATTTCAGGAATGAGGAAGGGATATTGTCAGGAGCTTTAGAACAAGGTTTAAGTTTGGGCAAAAGTTTTTGTATGAAGTTAGTGGAGATGGGTTTGAGCTCAAACAGAGAGGGAGGGCTGCTAGGTGAGTTGGAAAGTGGTGAGTATAAGGAAGTTGGGTTATTGTTAGGAAATGTCTTGGTGAGGTTTGAAATGGTTTCTATGAAAAATGAGTTAAATTCAGAGCTTAGTTCGAGGTCAGATTTACTTGGAGCCTGGCTTGAGAAGAGAATTTAGTGAATTCCAGAAACATTTGGGATTTTTATTATTATTTGTGGACTGGAGTTTGATGTAGTAGGACTTTTTGTCCTTGGTGATTAGTTTTTTTGTAAGGTTACATAGCCGTTGATATTGGAGGAGTGTAATGGGCAGCTTATTATTTTGGTAAAGTTTCCATATTTTGTCTCTTTGGTGCATGATTTGTTTTGTTTCTTTGGATAGCCAAGTAACAGTTTTGGCTTTTATCCTTTTGTGTCTTAGAGGGGCAGGGGAGTTTAGGGTATCTAAGAAGACAGAGTTAAGTATTCTATAGCTCTGTCAAGTGGAAGGGTGTTTAGAATTTGCCAGTTCAGCTGTTTAAAAATGTTTGAGAAAGTAGTGGGGTTGAAGTTAGTGAGGTTGCGAGTGTGGATATATTGATGCTGGTATGGAGTAGAGCTGGTTGAGCAATGTATGAAGGCTGGAAGGTGGTCGCTAATGGTATCAAGAATAGTGTCAGAGTTAGTTATTTTAGTTGGGTCTGAGACTAGGATCCAGTCTAAGGTGGATCCGCGTGGATTTGTTTTGTTTGGTCGGGTGATGGGGATGATTAACTGAGAGAAGTTGTAGAGGTTAATTGTTAGGGAGGGAAAGTCGCAACTGATTTTGTTCCAATCAATATTTACATCTCCTAGAATGTAAGTTTCGTAGTGAATTCTAGTAGAAGCCCATAAGAGAATTTCTTCGAGTGTAGAGATGTTATTACCAGGTGTGATATATAGGGCAATAATACAGATATTTTTGTGTTTATTTAATTTTAGTAGTCCAGCAGTTAGTTCCGTATTCTGGAATTGGGGAATTGAAATTTGGAGGGAAATTATGGTGAGGAGGTTAGAAAAGACTGAGGCAGAGTTGCCACCTTTTTTTGTTAAGACAGTCACTTCTGAGAGCATGAAATCCTGGGGGCAGGATCTCAGAGTCAGAAATGGAGAGTTTAAGCCATGTTTCGGAGATGGCTAAGATGTCTGTTGGTTATGGCTTAACCAAGCTTGAAATTAGTGAATTTTGTTATTGAGACTTTGTGCATTTAAAGTAAAAAGTTTTAGGGTGTTGTGGTAGGAGGTGGATGATAGAAGGTGGGTGTTGGTGAAGGAAGGGTTAGGATGAATATCACCAGCTTGGACTAAGTTATTAAAGGTATTATCCTTTAGCCTTTTGGGTTTACTAAGTATGAGAATTGATGGTTTTAAGGTTAAAGTGGGTGACAATGTCTTAACTTTATAGGAGAGAATTTTAGGGTGGAATAAGTGAAGCGTGTTAGGCTGGATGAGAGATGAGGAGATGGAGTGGAAATGGGAGTAGGACTGAGTGTGAGGGTGTGTCTGTATGCTAGTTGTTTTAGTGGGTAATTTTGGGCAAGTATTATAGTTGTATGAGCTAGCAAAATAAAGAGGAATTAGGATAAGGGAGAGAAGGCAGGGTACTAAGAGGGTATGATGCCTTGATAAGAGCATATTGGGTAAAAGGGAGAAAGAAAGAAGTAGTGGTAAGGAAAGGAGAAGGTTGAATGGGAAGGGAGGTATTAGAATGTACTGAAGGTTTTAATGGGATCTTAGTGTGGGAGTAATATGGGAATGCAAAAAAAAAAGAGGAGGGGATTGTAATTATAAGGGTGGTGTGCAGGTGGTGTGCAGATGGAAAAGTGTGAAAGGGAAGTAGAAGGGAGGGCCTTGGTGGGGGGAACAGCTATTGGGTGAATAGGTCATGGGAGAGGTTAAGGAGGAATAAAAGTAGGAGTGCTGGGGCAAGTGGGAATTGGGAGCAGGGTAGGGGAGCGGAGTGGATTTGTGTAGGATTCAGCAGTCGTAACTGTATTGTCCATCTGCATGGGTGTCATGAAATTTGCCACTTCTGTCTTAAGAAGCATGAAGTTGGCTTTGGAGAAATTATTTACCGTGGTTTCCTTGATGGGAGGGGTGGGGTGGGATGTGGATATCTAGGGTGATTAGCTTACGGTTGGATCTGGCCAACGAGGAGTTGACTTCAGGTGTGGTTCACCGGTCACTCATGATGGTAATGACTAGGTCTAGGATATTGTTGCCCCTAGTGAGGGTGTGGATAAGTTGATCCAGGGCATTGGAATTTATGAATTCCAGAAAGCACTGAGCAAAGGAGTTGGTACATGAGTAGTTTTCCCAGTTAATGGTGGGGTAGTTGAAATCGCCCAATATTAGGGTATTTGGTTGAACCCTAATATTTTCCAGTATATCAAGAAAAGAGGAGTGGAAATCCTAGGGCATGGTGGGGGATCTGTAGCAAGCTACAATTTGGATTGCAGTTTTGCCCAGAGTTAGTTGCACTTGGATAAACTTGGCTGCATTATGCTGACAAACTAGCCTGAAGGTGTGGATATCTTTAATGAATATGGACACACCTCCACTTTTGGTGTTCCAGTCCCGGTTAGATGGCCGAAAAGTGTGGTATGAGTTGTAGCCTGGTAATGCAGGGGTGTTTTCTGGAGCCTTGAACCAGGTCTCAGTCACTGCACAGACATCGATGTTCTCCACTTTAAGGATTGCCTCAAGTGAGTGCATTTTAAGATTTAGACTTCTAGCAGTTTTTGCTTGCCTGTTCCTGTTATGGTGGTGAATTTGTCATATGAATCTTGCCTAAAAAGGGCACTACAGAGGCGGCAAGAGCCTTTGCCACTATCTGGAATCCCAGGGGTAACAAGTGCAAGCCATCTCTGGCAAAGCATCGTGGTCTGTCGACTATGTCGTCCCAGGCAGACAGATACTGGATCCCCTTAGAATGACACCAGAAGCTTAGCCAATTGTTGAAGTCAATCATTTTGTCCTTGTACTGCAGTATCATTCTGGGTGATGGCAGAATGCTACTCAGGACTAAGGTCATACCTGCCTGGGCTACAAGATCATAGAGTTCTTACATGTCTCTTTTCATGTAGTCCAGGGAGGTACGTCTTAGGTTGTTCACACCAACATGGACAATGACAGAGTCATATTTGTACTTGTTGTGGAGTGACCTGAGTGCGTGGGTTATGTGGCAGATCCTGGCACCCGATAGGTAGCTAACAGTGACCTTCTCCTTGTTTAGCCTAGTGAGTGGGACATCAGTGTGCCTGACTATAGAGTAACCTATGAGTAGTGTGTTGGGTACGTTGTTTTGCCTTAATGGCTGTGGTTGAGTGGCACACTGAGTCTGTGGTCTATGTGTCATTTGGGTTGTGTTGGTGGTGGGAGGTTGCTTGCATTTCTGATTTGGAGGTCCCTGTTGCTTGAGCAGATTATTACTGAGAGCCTCCATGAATGTTTTTGTGTTTCTATGTGTGGATTTTGGTGGTGTAGGTTTAGTGGGACTATGTGATGAATGTGGTGTGGTGCAAGTATTTACCTTCTCCTCTTGACTATCAAGTTCAGTCTTAGTTGGAGAGAGCTTTACCTCCAGTTTGGCTAAATAAGTGCATCTCTCACAGGTTGTAGTGTTGGGTTGTAGGAGGAGAGGGTTGTCTGTGTACATGAGGCAATTGCTATATTGCCCCAAGATGCCCAGATTCATCAGATAGACAGGAAAGAACATAGGGAGCTGACCCTTGGACATGCCTGAATAAAAAAAACATTTTCCTCTAGACAAATGAGGAAAGTGAGTACAAGAGCTGTTTTTTTCTAAGCAAGTGAGGAAAGTAAGTACCAAAACTGCTTTCCTCTAGGTAATGAGGAAGGGTGAGTGCTGTAGTAATTTGCAGTTTATTTAGTGCTTACATCAAGTTCTGAACAAGTGCTGAGCATGCATAAGCAAATTCAAGTGCCTAAACTAAGAATCTGTATCAGGATCTTGTAGCTAGGCTACCTAGTGCTTACCACTCCCAATGATAAGATAGAAGGCTTCCCTCCAACACAGAAAGGTTTGGGGACACAGAAGCTTACAAACAGTCCTGGATACAGCAAACCTATATCTGGACTAAACTAGTTACAGGGAAGGTGAGAAACAAGCGCAAATGCAGGCTTTTAAACCAGAAAGTTGAAAGAGATGGAAAAACTGCCCAAATGGCCAATAAACTACAATTGTATAACAATTACCTGCTATGCTCTACACTGACAACATTAGTGTGTTTGCTTCCATAGCATAGTTCAGTCTTTAAATGAAGTTTGTTGTGTAACAGTCACTTGATATAACTGTTAGCTTTAGTCTGACTGGTTCTGTAGCTCAGCCTGTAAATTAAGTACTTGTTATAGTTTAAGTGAGAGGTTTGAGGAATTAAATTCCCAGAGGGTGGAATACTTTTTTATAGCTTTTATTCTGTCATTCTGCATTTTGTCACAATTACCTGCTATGTGCTTCACTGGCAACATTAGTGGGATTGCTTCCATAGCATAGCTCAGTCTTTAAATGATGCTTGTTGTTCTACTAAAGTGGAGAGGGTTTAAGTCCCCCCAGGGTTCAATGCTTTTTTTTTTGTATGTTCTTCTTTCAGCTTTTCCCGGTTAGGGGTTGCCACAGTGGAACTCTGGTCCGCTAATGATTGGCAGTAGATTTTTACGGTGCCGAGGTGCCAGCTCAACGCCCAACCTTCAACAAAGGCACGCCCATTCTACGCATGTCTTTCGAATGCCACTCGACCACAGGGAGGACATTCAGACTCCACACAGAAGGCGCTCCAGCCAAGAATCAAATGGGAGAACGTCTTGCTGTGAGGCAACAACGCTACCGCTGTACCACTGTGGCTTCAGTCTATATATAGCCTCAAATAAGGTGTCATAATCCAAGCATTCAGGATCTTCAGACAAGCTTCTGCTTACCTCTGTGAACCTCAGATGGCAATCTAATTTCCTGAATTCCTCTTTATAAGTACCCTTCTATTATGTAGCAATAATTGCCAATTTACTAGCAAGTATAAATCAATTTCTTTATTAACCTTGTGAGAGAATATATTCCCACACACTAGATGCTTAGCCTTGTACAATGCACAATACACGTTTACTGCACATGAGATGCCACAGCCATGTATACTACTGTGGAAGCCTGCCACTGAAAGGCTATGTCCACTTTGTTTCCACTGCTTAATGTCTGTTACACTGTCTTTAGGTCTTCTACTGCCACCATTGTTCTCTTTATACCACTTCTCCCTCCTTGTACTCTCGGTCTTCTCCAATACAACTCTTAGCATCTTCATACCCTTTTCATCATACTCATCAACCCCCCCCCCCCCCATTTTCTACATGGGGTTGGGATGTCGTGTCAACTTCAGCAATTTCTCTCTATTCAATGCCACTCTCCTGCCTTATTCTACACTCGTGCTTGACTGTCGCAGGTCTTCTCTCATACAATCCATCCACCTCTGTTGGATGTCCTCGCTACCTCTTTTCATCCTGCATATCTGTTCTGTAGTAATCACACATGCTGTTTTGAGGCTCTGCCATTCTTCTTCGACTACATCTATTTCCTCTTTTGCTTGAGGTGCTAGAGCCCTGTGCAATTTCTTGAACTGTTGTGTTTTTTGTTCAGTCAACTTCCACGTCTTCAGCCTGGTTTCTGTTTACCTTAGAGCCTCAGCCTTTACTGTCCACTGCTTGCAGCTGAATGTGACAACCAGCGTTTTATGCTGTAGGCCAAACGTCACATTGGGGATAACTATGCAATCACTAATTCTACACCACTGGCCTTTCCTTACTAGGAGGAAGTCTATCTGAGTTGCATGATGACAGTCTTGTGTCTCTCTAGCTGAACCATGTGCTGGTCACGATCAAGCCACTGACAAGACAGAAGTCTAGAATGGCCTCTTTATTCCTGTTGCTCCACTCTTGTGGATTCAGGAAGTCCTCATATCCTGTACTGTCTGTCCCAATATGTGCATTCAGATCACCCATTATCAACACAAATTCACATTTTTCTGCATTATCTAGCAGGCCCTGCAAATGCTGTATGAATGCACTCTTTTCCTCACCTTGCTGTGGGGCACCAGCTGAAATTATGAATGCTGCATTATCGTTACACTGGAATCTGACTGCCATGACTCAGTCACTAATTAGGACATCCCTCAATGTTGTCTGAAGCCTCTCCCTCACCACATTTTCCACACCATTTCTAGCCTGTCCTCCTCCTGAGTAGTAGACTCTGGATCCCAAGCCCAGTGGCTTTGCTGCACTACTCTTGTCTTGTGGATACATAGGATGTCAAGCCTTCCCCTTACCATGATGTCATACACTTTCAAGATCCATCCCATCAGCGAACGTACATTGAGTGTAGCAATTCTTACTTTATGTTTGGTAGGTCAATTTGTTTTTCATCCAGCTTTCACTCAACAGTTCCAGCTAATCCAAGCTGGACGCTGGCTGGCCAGCAGTTTACTGGCCCGCTGAGCTTTTTGGCAGGCACACACTGGCCAATAGGGGCACATACATCCCTCCAACTGTTAGCATAGGTCCCCGGCATAGGTTGGAGTAGGCCAGTTCCTCAACCCACTTAACATCAGCAAATAACGGTGTTTTTGGCGACATTACTTAACATGACTGAATTACCTAGAGCCATATTTTACAGTCAGCTGGCTAGCTTGCCAAGATTCATACTCTTTTCATTCTTCACTGTTCCCAGCCTGCTTGCAAAGTTGCCTCCTTATTTTACTTCAACATCTGCATCACTGCCCCAACCTACATCCATAGAATCCTTCCCCTTCTATATAAATGCACTTTCCTCACAGCTTTATATCTTAGTCCTGCATGTGGTTTTTGTATGTGTTTTATTTTATCTTTCTGCAAGTGTTTAACAATCATCTGTTGTGCGCTTCATTGAGCGGTTTAGTGTGACTACTTCAATAGCTCAGGCTGTGAATAAAGTGCTTTGTGCAGTCATAGAGAGAAGGTTTGAGGGTTCATGTCACTCATGCTTGAATAGTTTTTGTGTCCTTTATTTTGTCATTCTGCAAGTGTGTAACAGTCACCTGCTATGTACTTGACAGCCTTAGCATGACTCCTTCCATAGCTCAGCTTTTTAAGTGTTTTGTAAAATCTAAGTGGAGAGGGTTGATGGCTCAAGTCCCCTCAGAGCTGTATAGAGGCAGAGGCACATCATTGTTACAGAATGGTTCCTGTTGTAGCTCACCCATGTTTTTTTGTTTTTTTTTACTTTTGTAACATCAGTTACTTGAGATTGATGTGTGTGTGTGTGTGTGTGTGTGTGTGTGTGTGTGTGTGTGTGTGTGTGTGTGTGTGTGTGTGTGGGGGTTCATAACATCTTCTCCATTCTCCATTTATCTGTGGCCCTACTACTGCTACCCTCCTGCATTAACCATGCTTCCTTTACTACCTTCCAAAAGTATCTTCCACACATATATGTATCCTTGGGTTTAAAAAAATTGATCAGTACACAAGCTTGAGGACTATGTATGGTAGACACAAATATTTTTTCTCTTACTGCAATTGTGTGCATGGGTTTACGTCATGTACTTTTAAGACTTGCACTCCACAGATGACTACTACTACTACGGCTTGTACTTCCCTGTGGCAGCTCCATAGTCCCGCATGGTCTTCTTGCTGGTTCCTGCTGCAGCCTTGGTGAGGAGCTGCTCATCATGCATACCTGCATGGCTGCATACGTGGTTAAAGAGCATCAGTTTTTGCCAGTCAGACACAGTAAACAGGAATTGGCTGTGATCATGGACATGACATTTCTGAATACTTGCATGTGTTTGGATCTACTAGCAATGAACAAAAGTACGATCCATCGAAACTTACTTACCTGCTCACTAGCCACTGAAATGTCTTTTAAATGAAACAACGAACTGCGGAATTCCTTTCTCAGGGCAAGGAACCACTGGACCACCATGGTGAACTGTGCCCTCTCCCCATGTAGTGCGATCTCAGAGTTGGTATACTAAAGTAGGGGTGTGTATGTGTGGGCTCTGTGTGTTTCCATTGTGTTTTGTTTGCATGGTGGTCCAGTGGTTCCTTTCCCTGGGAAAGGAATTCGACAATCCATTGTTTTGTTTAAAAGACATTTCAGTGAATAGTGAGCGGGTAAGTAAGATTCGATGGATCGTACTTTCATTCATTGAAAGTACATCCATGTGTTTACATACAAAAGGATTAGCACTGGGTGATAGACACTAAACATAGGTGTGGCTGTTTATCTGAAAACAGTTTTATGTAACTGTAAAATCTATGCAAGTCTGACTAGTATCTTTTTCATATTAGGCTGGTTAAGGAATAAATATCTTCAAGGAATAACTTTATTAGATTGTAGTAACTAGAGTTTATAGGGAATAATAGCCACCTGAAAACATGCTTTATTAAAGTTGGGAGTAGAGAACTCGGGGGGGGGGGCAATCCATTAATGAGTACACTGTTTAGACTCCTGCAGAAATAACACCATGGAATTGGAATGCTCAGATAGGAGTGATAATCAGTAGCTGAGAACAGGGCTGACTGGAAGCCAACAGGCCACTGAGCACCATGAAGGTGCAATTTGTATGGTGGATTATGTGGTTGTTTAATGAGGGATTACTAATAGGTTCATAGGTTCATTTTCATACTAGGCTATCTGCCCTAGGGCATTTATAAGCCTAGCCAGAGTGTGTTTGGCTTTCGCCACCCATTTTAAGTTAATTTTGCTATGCCCTTTTTCGAGGTTAGTATACTGTGCCTCTGTCTAACAGTGACACAGAAGTGATACCCGGGGTAAACCTACGATCTCCAATCCACTCATCAAGATTCCTCTTGAAGAGAGTCAATGAGGGACTCTGCCTAACCTGGACTGGGATTTTATTCCAGAGTGAAGGGAGCCTCTAGGTTATGAATCTGTCCCTCCAGCATGTTCTATTTATTTCAGTGCTGAGGTTCAAGTCTCTCGAGCGCATAGCTCTCGAGCGCATAGCTCGATGGGATTTGGATTTTCTGAGGTGCAGCATGTCCATTAATTCCGGGTTGGAAATGGCTTTATACGTCAGGCACAGATCGACTCTGAGCAGGCGGTATGCCACTGAGTAGAGCTGGAGTTTCTTTAACCGGGCAGCATATGGCATCTGTTTGAGCCTTTTGATCCTCTTGGTGAGGTACTTTTGGGGTCTTTCCAGTTGCTGCAGGTGTCTGGTAAGGTACATCCCAAAAGGGGCATTGTACTCAATTATGGGCCTGATGAGGGATGAGTAAATAGGCACGATGACCTCCCCTGATCTAGATGTGAATCCCTTCATGATTAGGTGGGCTATATAAAATGTTTTTCTAACCACTTTGGCCATGTGGTTGTCAAATGAGAGATTGCTATCAACTTGGGTCCCCAGGTCCCTAATTACTTCTTCTGTACTTAATGGATTACCACCTATGTGGTAATTTGTGGGCACTTTGTTTTTGCCAAAGGGGATGACTATACACTTTTTGGCATTTAGCTTGAGGCCATGGCTCTGGCACCAGTTGTCTGTTTCTATGAGGCCCTTTTGGAGGATGCTTGTGTCGGCTGGAGAGTTGATTATGGTGCCCAGTTTGCAGTCATCTTCGAACTTGGTCAGCCACAGTCCTTCCGTGTTAGCCTGTACCTCCGAGAAATATATACTGAACAAGAAAGGTCCCAGGACTGAACCTTGTGGGATGCCACTTGTAACTGGTTTGGAGTCTGACATGGCTCCAGCAATTCTAACCATGTGGGTTCTGTCCTTGAGCCAGTTTGCAACCCATCTAGTGATATAGGGGTTTATATTTAAGCTGGTGAGCTTATCTATAATGCCCGAGTGGGGTATTGTATCGAAGGCTTTTGCGAGGTCCAGGTAGGCTGTGTGGACCACCTTCCCCTCATCAAAGGCCTTGGTGACTGTTTCAAAGAAATCAACCAGGTTTAAGAGGCAGGATCTGCCCTTAACAAAGCCGAACTGGGTAGGATCCAGTGTCTGTAGGTCCCCAATATCTTTATTTATGAGGTCCATGATGATCCTTTCCATAGCTTTGCAGACCAAGCTAGTCACGCTTATGGGGCGATAGTTTCCAGGATCCGATGAGGCACCACCTTTGTGGAGAGGGACCACTGTTGCTGTACGCCACTCTTTGGGTACATATCCTGTAGTAAGGCTGAGATTGAACAGTAGTTTTATGTTTGGGTTTAGCTCTTCTTGGAGTTCATGTAGGACGCAGCCCGGGACACTGTCTGGTCCCATTGATGCTGTGTTTTTTGCTTTGGAGGGGGCAGCTCTTACCTGAGCATCTGAGATGTCAGGGGCAGCACTCTGCTGGGATAGATATTTGCCCTTTGGTGGGGAGGGGAGAAGTTTGCTGAACCTGTCAGCTAGGATGTTGGCAATGTCTGTGGGTTCGGTGTATTTTTGTCATTTTGGACTAATTCTGAGCATATCTGGGAATTCCCACCCAGGTTCCTAACATAACTAAAGAAAGCCTTGTGATTATCCTTAGTGTCCTGTGCAATTTTTCTCTCGAAGCTGGCCTTAGACGATTTTATGAGTGCCCATAGTTTTTTGCTAATACTGATCAGAGATGCCTTCCTTTTTGGGATTTTGCTCTATCATGTAGTAGCTTCCTCCTTCTATTGTATAGTTTGTTTATGGCTGGGGTCCACCAGACAGGACGTCTGCCTTTGGAGGATTGGGTCTTGGTTTTATTTGGGATTGCATGATCCATGCATTCCTGAAGGTGTTCATAGAATGCGTTTATAAAGGATTCTGAGGTCTGGGCCATATTTTCCACAGGCCCGGGGGCTTTGAAGGATTCCACCTCGGTTTTGAGGAGTGTGAAATTTGCTTTAGAGAAGTTTTTCACTGTGGTTTTCAGGGCAGGGGGTGGAGTCGGGATGTGAATATCCAGTGAGATTAGTTTATGGTCTGATCATACCAGTGAGGGATACACTTCTGGTCTGGAGCATAGAGTCCCCATGTTGGTGATGATCAGGTCCAGTATGTTTTCCCCTCTTGTGGGAGTGGTAACAAGTTCATAGGTTCATAGGTTCATACTAGGCTATCTGCCCTGGGGCAATTATAAGCCTAGCCCGATTCCGTATGGCTTACGCCACCCCTTGATTTGAGTATACTGTGCTCTTTTTAGGTTTAGTTTACTGTGCCTATGTCTAATAGTGACACGGGAGTAATCCCTGGGACAAACCTACGATCCCCCATCCACCTATTGAGATTCTTCTTGAAGAGATTCAGTGAGGTGCTCTGCCTCACATGAACTGGAATTCTATTCCAGAGCGAAGGGAGCCTCTGGGTTATGAACCTGTCCCTCCAGCAAGTTCTATTTATTTCTGTGCTGAGGTTCAAGTCCCTCGAGCGTGTGGCTCTAAGGGATTTAGATTTACTGAGGTGGAGCATGTCCATTAATTCTGGATTTGACATAGCTTTGTATGTCAGGCATAGATCGCCTCGAAGTAGGCGGTATGCAACTGAGTAGAGCTTGAGTTTTTTTAACCGAGCAGCATATGGCATCTGTTTGAGACCCTTGATCCTCTTGGTGAGATACTTTCTAATTGCTGCAGGTGTCGGGTAAGGTACATCCCAAAAGGGGCATTGTATTCTATGATGGGCCTGATGAGGGATGAATAAAGGGGCACGATTACCTCTCTTGATCTAGATGTGAAACCCTTCGTGATGAGGTGGGCTATGTAGAAGGTTTTTCTAACCACTTTGGCAATGTGGTTTTCAAAGGAGAGATTGCTATCAACTTGGGTCCCCAGGTCCCTAATAACTTTCTCTGTACTTAATGGGTTTCCGCCTATGTGGTAATTTGTGGGCACATTGTTTTTGCCAAAGGGTATGACTATACATTTTTTGGCATTTAGCTTTAAACCATGGCGCTGGCACCAGTTATCTGTCTCTGTGAGACCTTTTTGAAGGATGTTTGTGTCAGCTGGAGAGTCGATTATGGCACCCAGTTTGCAGTCATATGTGAACTTGGTGAGCCATAGTCCTCCCACGTTTACCTGTACCTCGGAAAAGTATATACCAAACAAGAGTGGTCCCAGGACAGAACCCTGTGGGACGCCACTTGTGACCGGTTTCAAGTCTGACATGGCTCCAGCAACTCTCACTCTGTGGGTTCTGTCTTTGAGCCAGTTTGCAACCCATCTTGTGACATAGGGGTTTATATTTAAGCTGGATAGCTTATCTATGATGCCCGAGTGGGGAATTGTGTCAAATGCCTTTGCAAGGTCCAGATAGGCTGTGTGGACTACCTTCCATTCATCTATGGCTTTGGTGACTGTTTCGAAGAAGTCAACCAGGTTCAAAAGGCAGAATCTACCCTTGACAAAGCTGAACTGGGTAGGATCTAGTGTCTGTAGGTCCCCAATGTCTTTGTTTATGAGCTCCATGATGATCCTCTCCATAGCCTTGCAGACTAAGCTAGTCAGGCTTATGGGCGATAGTTTCAGGGTCGTAGAGGCTCCACCTTTGTGGAGTGGGACCACTGTTGCTGTACGCCATTCTGTGGGCACATATCCTGTAGTGAGGCTGAGATTGTATAGCTGTTTTATTTGAGGGGATTAGTTCCTCTTGGAGTTCATGTAGGATGCAACCTGGGACGCCATCTGGTCCCATGGAAGCAGTGTTTTTTGCTTTGGAGAGGGCAGCCTTCACCTGAGCATCAGAGATGTTTGGGAGGCAGCCCTCTGCTGGGATAGATACTTGCTCTTCTGGGGGGAGGGGGTGGAGAAGTTTGCACTGAACCTGTCTGCCAGGATACTGGCGATGTCTGTGGGTTCAGTGTATTTTTTGTCGTTTAGAATAAACTCAGAACAAGTCTGGGAGTTGCATCCCAGGTTCCTAACATAACTGAAAAAAGCCTTATGATTGTCTTTGGTGTCCTGTGCAATCTTTCTCTCGAAGCTGGCCTTGGAGGATTTTATGAGGGATCGTAATTTTTTGCTAGTACTGATCAGAGATGCCTTCCCTATTAGGGATTTTGCTCTATCATGTAGTAGCTTCCTCCTTCTGTTGTACAGTTAATTTATGGCAGGGGTCCACCAGACTGGACGCCTGCCTTTGGATGATTGGGTCTTGGTTTTGTTTGGGATGGCATGATCCATGCATTCCTGGAGATGTCTGTAGAATGCGTTTATATAGGATTCTGCAGTTTGGGCCGTAGTTTCCACTGGCCCTGGGGCCTTGAAGGATTCCACTTCGGTTTTGAGAAGTGAGAAGTTTGCTTTTGAGAAGTTTTTCACTGTGGTTTTCTGGGCCGGGGGTGGGATCGGGATGTGGACATCCAGTGAAATTAATTTATGGTCTGATCTTACCAATGAGGGATATACTTCTGGTGTGGAGCATAGAGTCCCCATGTTGGTAATGATCAGGTCTAGTATGTTGTCCCCTCTTGTGGGAGTGGTGACTAGTTGTTCCATAGCATTTGAGTTTATAATTTCCAGGAACCTTTGGGCTAAGGTGCTGGGGCTTGAGTAGTGCTCCCAGTCAATGTTAGGGTAGTTGAAGTCGCCCAATATAATGGTGTTCGGAGAGATCTTCATGTTCTCCAATGTTTTCAGGAAAGCCGAGTGGGATTCCTGACTTTGAGAGGGTGGTCTGTAGGATGCTATAAACTGAAAAGCAGTCTTGCCCACTGTTAGTTGCACATGGATGGTCTCTGTTACTTCATGCAATGCCACTAACCTGGAGGTGTGGATATCCTTAATAAATATGGAAACTCCCCCTCTTTCTGTGGTTCGGTCCGGGTTTTGGGGCCGAAAAGCATGATATGAGGTATAGCCTGGTAGTGCTGGGGTGCTCTCTGGAGCCTTGCACCAGGTTTCTGTCACTGCACAGATATCGATGTTCTCCATACTGAGGAGAGCTTCGAGTGCGTGCATCTTGAGGTTAAGACTTCTGGCGTTAAGCAGCATTACCCTTAGTTTCTTGTTCTTTGTGCTGTCTATGGGGGTGGGTTTGACTTTTGAGCCTTGCCTAAAAAGGCACTATGGGGTGGCAAGAGCCTTTTCCAATATCCGAAACCCAGTGGTGACAGGTGCAAGCCATCCCAACGAAGCAATGTGGCTTGTCGAGCATGTCATCCCAGGCTGACAGACACTGGATCCCCTTTGAATGACACCAAATTTTAGCCAATTGTTAAAATTGATCATTTTGTCTTTGTACTGTGGCATCATTCTAGGTGAGGGTAAGATGCTGCTCAAGGTCAGGATCATACCAGCCTGGGCTACATGATCAGAGAGCTCCTCTATGTCTCTTTTCATGTAGTCCAGGGAGGTATATCTCAGGTCATTCACACCAGCATGTACAATGACTGAGTCATATTTGTATTTGCTTTGGAGTGACCTGAGTGCTTGCGTTATGTGGCGGATCCTAGCATCCAACAGGCAGCTCACCGTGACCTTCTCTTTATTCAGCCTGGTGAGCGGGACATCAGTGTGTCTGACAATAGAGTCACCTATTACAAGAGTATCAGGTGTGTTATTCAGCCTTAAGGGCTGTGGCTGCTTTGCACACTGACTTTGTGGGCTATGTGTTGTGCATGTTTTGTTTTGATGTAGCATTTCCTTGGATGTCTGCTTTGGAGGTCTCTGTTGCTTAGGTAGATTTTTATTTAGAGCCTCCGAGTATGTTTTTGTGTATTTATGTGTTTGGTTTGCTGATGTGGTGGGACTATGTGATACTGGAATTGTGTTGTGTGAGGTTACCTTCTCCTCCTGACTGGTTACACCAGTTTTGAGATGAGAGAGCTCAGCCTCCAGTTTGGCTAAATAGTTGCATCTCTCACATATATTTGAACCTGTTTGGAGGAGGAGAGGGTTGTCCGTGTACATGAGACAGTTGTAACATTGCCTCAAAATTCCCAGATTCACCAGCTGGACTGGAGAGGAAACCATTGACTGACCTTTGGACATGCTAGAGTAATATAGGGAAACTGAATTTAAGACGGACCAATAGAGGACAGGGTAATCGTAGAGAGTATAAGAGTAAGTAGTGCTTATGGTTTAATAGTGCTAACTTGTAGGATTACTTAATTGGACCAGTGAAGGGCCTTAGAATAAGAATATGGTGTTTAAATTGAGAGATAGAGCAGTTCTAAGGGAAAAAGTGAAGAGCAGACTTTGTGGAGCCAGGAATAGTTTAAACCCAATTAGGTGGCGCTGCCCGCTTGTTGCACTATGCACAAAAATGTGCAAAACCGCACAAAAGAGGGTTTTAAGAGAGGAAGATGAAGGAGTTTGGAATTGACCCAAAATGGCCAATAAAACTACAGTTTCAAGTCAGTAACCACTCCCACAGGGGCAGGCAGGCTGCTCAATGTTTTTCACTGCCACTGATCAACAGAGAGACTTCCCTTTAGCCTAAGCAAAAAATGGCCTCCAAGAAACTTACAGTTTAAGAACAGCAAGCCTGTAACTGAACTTTTTTAAATCTCAGAAAAGTGGGAAAAAAGCAAGATTTTTTTTTTTTTTTTTTTTTTCAGAGATAGCAGAGGTTCACAAGTATCAACAAGTTATAACAGTGCAGTAAATGACCTCACACAAGAGTGCTAGGCCAAAGACAGATAAAATGCAAGTTTTGAGAAAAAAACAATTTTAAAAATAAGTGCAAACAGGAAATTCAGTAAACAGCTCTAGGTTGTGCTCTAAATACAGTTACTAATGCAGAAATCAAGTTTAACAAGCCAGAAAATGCTCAAAATAGGCGGCTATGCAGAAAAACTTAGCAAATAAACAGAGGAAAAATACTTAAAATCTCAAAAGTGGCTCCTTTCTTCTCTCAGCATTTTCTCCTCTTGGTGGGTGCTTCACCAACAGCCAACAAGCCTGAAAAGATGCCAAAACCACGAGGCAACCAGGTTTTAAGACAGGAAGATGAAGGAGTTTGGAATTGACCCAAAATGGCCAATAAAACTACAGTTTCAAGTCGGTAACCACTCCCACAGGGGCAGGCAGGCTGCTCAATGTTTTTCACTGCCACTGATCAACAGAGAGACTTCCCTTTAGCCCAGGCAAAAAATGGCCTCCAAGAAACTTACAAACAGTTCGAGAACAGCAAGCCTGTAACTGAACTTTTTTAAATCTCAGAAAAGTGGGAAAAAAACAAGATTTTTTTTGTTTTTTTTCAGAGATAGCAGAGGTTGACAAGTATCAACAAGTTATAACAGTGCAGTAAATGACCCCACACAAGAGTGCTAGGCCAAAGACAGATAAAATGCAAGTTTTGAGAAAAAAACGATTTTAAAAATAAGTGCAAACAGGAAATTCAGTAAACAGCTCTAGGTTGTGCTCTAAATACAGTTACTAATGCAGAAATCAAGTTTAACAAGCCAGAAAATGCTCAAAATAGGCGGCTATGCAGAAAAACTTAGCAAATAAACAGAGGAAAAATACTTAAAATCTCAAAAGTGGCTACTTTCTTCTCTCAGCGTTTTCTCCTCTTGGTGGGTGCTTCACCAACAGCCAACAAGCCTGAAAAGACGCCAAAACCACGTTCCATAGCATTTGAGTTTATAAATTCTAGGAACCTTTGGGCTAGGGTGTTGGAGCTAGAGTAATGCTCCCAGTCTATGTTTGGGTAGTTGAAGTCACCCAATATAATGGTGTTTGGAGAGACCTTCATATTTTCCAGTGTTCTCAGGAAGGCCGAGTGGGGTTCCTGGGTTTGGGAGGGTGGTCTGTAGCAGGCTATAATCTGGAAGGCAGTTTTACCCACTGTTAGTTGCACATGGATAGTCTCTGATGCTTTGTGCTGTGCCACCAACCTGGAGGTGTGGGTATCTTTGACGAATATTGATACTCCCCCTCCTTTTGTGGTTCGGTCCAAGTTTTGAGGCCGGAAAGCATGGTGTGAGGTATAACCTGGTAGTGCTGGGGTGCTCTCGGGAGCCTTGAACCAGGTTTCTGTTACTGCACAGATATCGATGTTCTCCATGCTAAGGAGAGTTTCGAGTGCGTGCATCTTGAGGTTTAGACTTCTGGCGTTGAGTAGCATTACTCTTAGTTTCTTATCCCTTGTGATACCTATGGAGGTGGGTTTGTCTTTTGAGCCTTGCCTAAAAAAGGCACTGTGGGGGTAGCAAGAGCAGAATAATACAGAAAAATATACTCAGCTCTATATATTTGCAGATAGTCTTATAAGGCTGTCTCTCAACACTTTAAATGCAGACTGCTACTATTAACAGCTCAAATTAAGGGAACCTTGAGTTAACAACACACAAGCAATAGAAACCAAAATGAGGGGTGGGGGTGGGGAAGAAAGTTTCAACAGAGATGTGAGGAATCAGAGTGCAAATTATAAAACCAAAAAAATATATACTGATCTCTGTATATTTGCAGAACACTAAGACAACATATATCTAAGCAGCAATTTAGCTCTATAATACAGAATAATACAGAAAAATATACTCAGCTCTATATATTTGCAGATAGTCTTGTAAGGCTGTCTCTCAACACTTTAAATGCAGACTGCTGCTATTAACAGCTCAAATTAAGGGAACCTTGAGTTAACAACACACAAGCAATAGAAACCAAAATGAGGGGTGGGGTGGGGAAGAAAGTTTCAACAGGGATGTGAGGAATCAGAGTGCAAATTATAAAACCAAAAAAATATATACTGATCTCTGTATATTTGCAGAACACTAAG
This sequence comes from Protopterus annectens, assembly GCF_019279795.1. Classification (NCBI taxonomy): domain Eukaryota; kingdom Metazoa; phylum Chordata; order Ceratodontiformes; family Protopteridae; genus Protopterus; species Protopterus annectens. The sequence goes on along the minus strand of NC_056733.1, from coordinate 1,291,580,410 downwards.
ACAACAGATATCTAAGCAACAATTTAGCTCTATAATACAGAATAATACAGAAAAATATACTCAGCTCTATATATTTGCAGATAGTCTTGTAAGGCTGTCTCCCAACACTTTAAATGCAGACTGCTGCTATTAACAGTTCAAATTAAGGGAACCTTGAGTTAACAACACACAAGCAATAGAAACCACAATGAGGGGGGTGGGGAAGAAAGTTTCAACAGAGATTTGAGGAATCAGAGTGCAAATTATAAAACCAAAAAATATATACTGATCTCTGTATATTTACAGAACATTAAGACAACAGATATCTAAGCAGCAATTTAGCTCTATAATACAGAATAATACAGAAAAATATACTCAGCTCTATATATTTGCAGATAGTCTTGTAAGGCTGTCTCTCAACACTTTAAATGCAGACTGCTGCTATTAACAGATCAAATTAAGGGAACCTTGAGTTAACAACACACAAGCAATAGAAACCAAAATGAGGGGTGGGGTGGGGAAGAAAGTTTCAACAGAGATGTGAGGAATCAGAGTGCAAATTATAAAACCCAAAAAATATATACTGATCTCTGTATATTTGCAGAACACTAAGACAACAGATATCTAAGCAACAATTTAGCTCTATAATACAGAATAATACAGAAAAATATACTCAGCTCTATATATTTGCAGATAGTCTTGTAAGGCTGTCTCCCAACACTTTAAATGCAGACTGCTGCTATTAACAGTTCAAATTAAGGGAACCTTGAGTTAACAACACACAAGCAATAGAAACCAAAATGAGGGGTGTGGGGAAGAAAGTTTCAACAGAGATGTGAGGAATCAGAGTGCAAATTATAAAACCAAAAAAATATATACTGATCTCTGTATATTTGCAGAACACTAAGACAACAGATATCTAAGCAACAATTTAGCTCTATAATACAGAATAATACAAAAAAATATACTCAGCTCTATATATTTGCAGATAGTCTTGTAAGGCTGTCTCTCAACACTTTTGGATATGTAATTTATATAGAAGAGTATACGTATAAAGAGTTACGAGGAAGGTACAGATAACAAGATCATATCAATTTCATTGTCTGAGACAAGAATAATAGCTTGTAGGTTCAGAAACTGACCCACCCTATTATGACTACAGTGGAGTTTGAAAGTTGTCCAGTGAGACTAGAGAAAAACTATAATCTATAGCCAAAATGGTTGCTGTCAGTAGGGCTGCAGCATAAATCCCATGCTTCTGTAGAATAATTCAAGCTTTGCTGGCAGGTGTCTCTGCAGTGATGAGTGTTCTGTGTGGCCTTCCTTATGTAGCTATGTGATTGCTGTACAGCACTGTTATTCCTACATCTGTTTTTCCATTTGTCCAACTGCATAGCTTGCATTTTTTTCTTTTTTTGCAGAAGTGCTAATTCTTTTTCTTAAAAGCAAAAATTAATTTAAGTATTTTAATCCTGGGCATTTAAGTTGCAGACATTGAGTCTTTTAATTTGTAATTTTTATCAGACATGGAGCTACTGAAAGCCACCCATGCCCACACAACACCACTGTTTTATTCCTTGACATTCTAAATAAATCCATAGTTTAATGTTGTGCTTTAATTATTAAGGTCTGGTTTTCTTATTCCTGTTCTATATTTTATTGCTGTACAGACCCTATCACCCACTCCAAACATCCACAATCACACATACATATAAAATCAAAAAATGCTTGTCATACTGAATTACAGATCAGGAAGTAATACATCACTTATCATGGATAAGTGATCTTGCGCATAGAATAATGATAGGACAACGTACGCCAATGTACGGTTGGAATTCTCTTTTACTATCTATTCATTAGCCTTATAATGTAAAAGACATTGACATGATATCACCCTCCCCCCAAAAATTACCATCCCTTTGCACATGTGAAGTGTTATTAACTTCTAGGCGGCAATGTACATTGTCTCTAGAAAATGGGTACTAGTACCTAAACTAAAACTAAGTAATCTGTAATCTTACATAGAATTAAGCCAGTAATAAATTCCTGCTTGGCTTATCTTGAGTAATAATATATCAAGCAATATACGGATAATTTTAACAACGTTCTAGGGGGGTACACTTCAACCAGTGACTTTGAAAATGACTGATTTACTGACTAGACAGCTGCAATGTTTCTTTCAACTTACAAATGCCCTCAAAGAGATAAGTATGTCCTAAATGTATGATATGCATAAAAGTTAAACAGAAAAGCCTGCTAACTTAATTATGGGGATATCAGCTGATGGTTGTTAGAAAAACTATCTAGATACGGGGCAGGGGGTGGAGGGTGGAAACATTTTACAAGTGGATATACTGCTTTGCACTGTGACAAAAGCTATTTTAATCAGTACAAACAATAACACTGCAGTTTACTAATTTGACTATGGTGCCATACCTATCAGCTGCCTCCGATTTTGTAGAATGCTCCTGATTTTGACTGCTATTTTTCCCTTTTGGTCCAGTCAAAATTGATGTTAGTGTGGGGAACAAGAGGACTGGTAGGCCTGGCTCTGGATGTAATCACTGAGGATTACAGTCAGTTAATTATGGCAGACATTAACGTTTCATACTTCTTACTGTTCAGAAAATGCACATTGATGCAAAATATATCATTCCATTAACTTTTAAGTGAATTCTTGCAATATTAGCAAAAAGAATAAGTGAATTCTTGCAATATTAACAAAAAGAACTGTCCTCAGTTTTGGGCCTTTGTCATTCCATTATTGTTAGCTTTGTCTCTGAGACTTGAGCAAAGACGTTGAGAGGTATGCATGGTGCAGTGAATTACTGGCAAACTGTGAAACCCTGTCAATCAAATTAGTGTTAAGCAAAGTTCTTGTTTTACTTTTAACCCATTCACTTGTCTTCATTTCTGCTGTATCCCCACCAGACCAAAATGGATCCCGAGGGTGTCCTGGGGAGGGTGCTGTCTTATATCTGCCAAGGTGTTTTCACTTTCCCCTTCCTCCCTTGATCACATCGTTTGCATTCTGGGGCAGGTATGTAATGGGAGCTTGGAATGTCTTGCACTGCCTCTACAGAAACTAAGGCTTCCTCCCACCTTACCCCCTCTTAAACTACACCCACCACTATACAAACCCTAGTAGCCACTAGGGACATTGTGGTGAAAACCCACATAGCTGCCTTCCACCCTGGGATGGGTACACTCTATTCCTTCCTACCACTCCAATAAATCTTGAGCTTTTAATCTAAACCAGATCTCCCAAGCCATAGTCAGGGCTGTATCCTTTTATGCCAACAAGAGGGGCTTTTGTCTTGATGACTTACGACTTAGTGCATGAGCTGTTAAGTTGCTTGTTAAAATACTTTCTTTTACATGTAACATATTTTAGAGCCTTGACCTAGCTACTATTTTTTTCTCTGCAGTCATACTTTTCAGACAATCCAATAAAAGACTGTCTTGTTTCAGCTGGACCTCTGCCATCAGCAAAAATACAATAAATAATAATGAATACACTATACAGATGACTCTGTCACAGTCTGATATGTTTCTTTCCAAAAGATGTAAGTGTATGGGAGACTTCTACCACACAGTGTTGTAGCACTTCTTAAGTCCAAAGGTAACATTTATGATTTTTAGTGAAAATAAGATTCAAGTAAAAGTCAGGAAATTATGAGATTCTTTATAAGGAATATACTAAACAATAGCTTAAAATAGATATGTATTAGATGACAGGCATAGTAGGATAAAGCATCAGTGAAGTATTATAAATTTATAGTAATATACATACATGCATATGGACATATCAAAATATATGTTGTATGAGAGAATTCTTGGCATTTGCTTAACTTAGGCACATCAAATGTCAAAATACAAGCTTTGCACTTACATCAGGAGAACATTCCTCATTTTCCTTGGAGAGTGGGGCACATCTGGCCAGGTCAAGGAGATTTCGCTTGTAACAACACCCACTTTTACACTGGATACCTTCAATGCACAACTCTCCATTTTCCTTAAAAAATAGACAAAAAGAAGTCTTTTGTGAATACAATTGTACACAGTGGTAAATATGATGAATATTTAGTTGCATGTACCTGAACATACAAAGATGATGCAGCAAAGATCAGACTCTTCAAAAGCCATAACTTATAGCTGCACGGGTCTTTTTCTCCTTACCACATCAGTTCCTTCCTCTGTCCCAAATAACTTTGAATAATACTTTTGCATCAGTAAATAGATTTCAAGACTATACAGCCCCCTCTGTGAAGTAATATTTTCAGTAGCCATTTGAAATGTTGGAACCATCTAGATTGAGTCTAAATAGCTGAAAAATTAATTTATATATACTGAGTCTGAGATGGTCATTTCTGGTATTCATTTACTGGTGGCCTCAGAGTTGGTGTATATAAGTTTGTGGGGGGTTGGGGTTTTTCAAAGAAAAAAATTAAAGGAGAAAAGAGATCTTTGAGATTCGCTCTTTTCCTGAGTTTTTGGTCTTTTATTGGCTTATTGGCACTCGGCATTTCGAGTGCCGACATTTCAGTAGGGAAACAATATTTTCAAATATCTCTATTGAACCATCTTCCTTCAAGTTGCCACTTGTCACTTGCATCTGTTCCCTAACCCATCCTTCCCTTTAAACTCTTTCTTTGACATTTGCTCCCAAACAGTTCAGTTTGTACACAGATTATATCCCTCTTTTCTTTTCAATTTCTCAGTACACCCAAGCCCAGATCTCTGTCTTTCTTTGTAATTGCAGCCCCTTGACACCTTATACATTCTCTTAATTTTGAGCTGCACGTTTTCTGCCACACTAAGTTCTATTGTTCTTGTGTCCTCCAAAAGTGGACACATTGTTCTTGTGTCCCCCAGACGGGATACACCATTGCTGATGTAGCAATCTTAGTGCTCTGTACAATGAAAGGTTTGCTTAGTAAATTTTGAATTCACTTTTGTATTATGAAAACTGTCATATGATTGACCTTCACCTCTACTCTTTCATATTACATAGTGTGTGTGTGATGTCCTTGTGGCAACCAGTGCCACTAAATGTGAAGTAGATGCTGTTAACCAGTCTGTTTTAAAGAATGATCAACAAAGCACAACCTTGACACTAAGAGCCTAGAGGGATTGCGTGCTACTGTCCTGGGTATGGGTCCCCAACCTGCACAGCCATATTAGACTGCACACTGTTCTCTTACAGAGCTACACCACTGTCTCCATGAAACAATGTCTCCCAGTATCTCTCTATCCACAGTAAATGCTTTTCACTCAAAGTATTATTTTTCACATTCACACATATTCACACAATTTCCAAGGAAGGCTGTTGAATCATCCAATTCTATACAGCTTTCTTCCTGGGCCTGGTAGTACTGCCACCACTCTGAAGAAAGTCAGAGATTTCCAGTTACTGGTATGCTCTGATTGTGCCAGTTGATATCTCTTTTACAGGTAGTTGGCTGAAGCAGTTTCAAAGGTGTGGCCCTTACAGTGTGTTATTTCTCTGTGTAAATGGTTACCCTTTTCTCAGTTAAGCAATAGTGCATAAATACTGTTGTAATAAATAAATACTAGCTACAATAGCTTAAAGATAATTAAAATGGGTTTTACTTAAAAAATAAAGAAAATAGCATGGATACCAAACAAACTATACATAGGTTGGCACACAAAGAAGATTAAAGTAAAGTACAATAAACAGAGATAGAATGCATACAGTAAAATCTAACTCCGGCTATCTTAAGTCCTAGCTAGGTGCACAAGGAGCACTGTACCTTAAAATGACTAGCTAATTTCCACAGATAGGATATTCTCACAGCAACTTCACACTAGTCCCTCAGCATTTCATTAAGTCACAATTATATAGCCTTGTGTGACTTCATTGTTACTATGGAGACTGGTCATAAACCACCTAGCCCCATACCTATCACAACAGTAAGAGTTTGTCCCAATACCTTCATATCTTTCTATTTACTTGTATCCCAAATGAGTCTTAAAAAAATTCAGTGAGCATTGCACTCCATTGCTGTTTCATCCTCATCTGTTATGTCAGGAGAAGGTGCCATCCTGTCTGTGATCTAGCCCCTCACACTGTCCTTTAACATCTGGACAAACAAAACGGTTTGCTAGGTAACATCTACATTGCAAATCAACATGTCAGAGACTGAAGAGAAAAAACAACATACAAAGATAAATACATCTGTTTATTTCAGCCTAGCATAGGCACATTTCACAAGCATTCACATTCAGCCTGGCATCACGTCTGGCTTTAGTGTGATTCAGCTTAGTGGCAATTATTATTCATCAGATTATTTTCCTCTTCTCCTTTGCTTATAGTCAGACCAACAACACTAAATGTTTTCAGTCATATATTTTCTCTAAAGAACAAGGCTTTACCAGTTTCATCATTAATGTACAGCTAGAATTCATGAAGTTTAATCATACCCTGACTTAGGTTATTTATACCCATCATGGTATAAAAACCCCGTAAGCCTTGGAGAAGTTAAGTTGAGACAGACCACCACAGTTCTCTCTAGAGACCAGATCTCCATTAATGGCCACCACATTAGAGTTTACATTACTGACATACAAGCTGATCTCATACTGAAAGACCAGTGGAGTACTAGACATAAACGTAGTAACCAAGACTGGTATAAATGCTAAACCTTATGGCACTCTACTGCTTACTGAATTTTTTTTCCTCGTAGTTTCTTATTTGATTATTTTCAGAATAACCCAGAAGCAGACCTGTCTACTGTCCCTATTTTGGAGGAACATACCCATTTTCAGGCCTGATTTATCCCTGCACGTGCCGTAAGTATTTCTGATGTCCCTATTTTTAGGTTTAATTTGCCCTTTCACACAATTTTCAGAATCCCCCTCATTAAATGTGGTTTTTGAAGCTGTCTACAGAAAAATATGCTACATGGCTAACATGCTGGTTTCAACAATAATTTAAAGCAAGAAGACACACATCTTACATCTCCATTTTTAAAGTGCAAAAAATAAATGACCTTTTGTGCAAGAATTTTGCAGTACATTTGATTACAATCTACAGATTTTACACCTTCTTTTTGAAAAATGTGTTTTTATTTTTCCATCATTTTTTATCACTCTCTATTTTTAAACATGTTTCTGAGTAATAGTCCACATTTCCACTGGAAATAGGAAGAGCTATGTGTTTGTTATTCAATTTTATGTTAATTAGATGTCCAGACTTTTAGCTGGATGCACCGACTTTTCAAGGGCTTTTGTACCTATTTTCAATGTCTTAAGGTTGTGAGGTATGGAAACAGTGTATAGCTAAATACATTGACTTCCTTTTTGCAGTAGTACAAAGCTTCAGTCTAAGTCATCTTTCTGGGCCACACTCTAAACACTCTCATTTCCCTCCTCACCACTTGTGATGCACATTATTAAAGGGGTCTATCTGAACTCCAGATACACTTGACTATATTCACAGCAAGGATCCTTCTGCATAAAGCCATGCTTTGACCCACAGACAAGAGATAGAGAATTCAGAAACACAGCAGTCTGCATCACAGCATTTTGGCTTCCACTGCAATAGCTTGAATTGCATCTCCTCAAACCACTTTTCCCACATTAGAGGAACTGGTGAGATGTTGAGGGCTGGGAGTGTGGGTCAGTAACCACTGTTGGCTTGTTTCACACCCATTGGGGGGTGGAGGCCATGTGATTTCAGCACTCTAATCTGTTTCTTTGAGCTCAGCACTTGTTCAGAACTCATTGTAAGCACTAAATAAGCTACAAATTACTACAGCACTCAACTTTCCTCACTTGTCTAGAGGAAAACAAATGTTAGTACTTAATAAATAAGCACCTATCCAGGCATGTCTAAGGGTCAGCTCCTGGTGTATTCTCCAGTCTACCTGATGCATCTGGGCATCTTGGGGTAATGCAGCAATTGCCTCATGTACGCAGACAACACTCTCCTCCTAACACCCAACACTACAACCTGTGAGAGATGCACTTATATAGCCAAACTGGAAGCAAAGCTCTCTTCACCCAAGACTGGAATAGACAGTCAATAGGAGAAGGTCAACACTTGCACCACACTAAACTCATCAATCACATAGTCCCTCAAAACCTACACCACCAAATCACACACATAGAAACACAAAACACATACCTACATTCGCGGAGGCACTCAAAAAAAATCTACCCAAGCAACAGGGACCTCCAAAGCAGAAATGCAAGCAACCTCCACCCCCCCCCAACACAACCCAAATGACACATAGCCCACAGACTCAGTGTGCCACTCAACCACAGCCCATAAGGCATAACAACGTACCCAACACTCTAGTCATAGGTGACTCTATAGTCAGGCACACTGATGTTCCACTCACCAGGATAAACAAGGAGAAAGTTACTGTCAGCTGCCTGTCAGGTGCCAGGATCTGCCACATAACACATGCACTCAGGTCACTCCACAACAAGTACAAATATGACTCTGTCATTGTCCATATTGGTGTGAATGACCTGAGATGTACCTCCCTGGACTACATGAAAAGAGACATGGAGGAGCTGTCTAATCTTATAGCCCAGGCAGGTATGACCCTAGCCTTGAGTGGCATCCTGCCATCACCCAGAATGACACCACAGTACAAGGACAAAATGATTGACTTCAACAATTGGCTAAGCTTCTGGTGTCATTCTAAGGGGATACAGTATCTGTCTGCCTGGGATGACTTGATCAACAAACCACGATGCTTTGCCAGAGATGGGCTGCACCTGTCGCCCTTGGGATTCCGGATACTGACTAAGGCACTTGCCACCCCTATAGTGCCTTTTTTAGGCAAGATTCAAATGACAAATTCACCACCGTAACAGGTACAAGCAAGCAAAATCTGAGGGTAATGCTACTTAATGCTAGAAGTCTAAACCTCAAAATGCACTCACTTGAGGCACTCCTTAAAATGGAGAACATCAACATCTGTGCAGTGACAGAGACCTGATTCAAGGCTCCAGAGAGCACCCCTGCATTACCAGGCTATAATTCATACCACACGTTTCGGCCACCTAACCTGGACCGAAGCACTAAAGGCTGAGGCGTGTCCATATTCATTAAGGATATCCTCACCTCCAGGCTAGTTGGTCAGCATAATGCATTTGAGATTATTCAAGTGTAACTAACTCCGGGCAAGACCGCAATCCAAATTATAGCTTGCTACAGATCCCCCACCGTGCCCCAGGATTCCCACTCCTCATTTCTTGATACACTGGAAAATATTAGGGTACAGCCTAACACCCTAATAATGGGCGAGTTCAACTACCCCACCATTAACTGGGAAAACTACTCATGTACCAACTCTTGTGCTCAACATTTTCTGGAATTCATAAATTCCAATGCCTTGGATCAACTTATCCACACCCCCACCAGGGGCAGCAATATACTATACCTGGTCATTACCAACATGGGCAACTGGTGTTCCACATCAGAGGTCAATTCCTTGTTGGTCAGATCCAACCACAAGCAAATCACCCTAGACATCCACATCCCACCACCACCCCCCATTAGGGAAACCACAGTAAAAAAGTTCTCCAAAGCCAACTTCATGCTTCTTAAGACAGAAGTGGCAAACTTTACGACACCCATGCTGACGGATAATAGAGGTATGACTGCTGAATCCTATACAATTGCACTTTATAAGCACTTACACGAGTGCATGGATCGTGCAATCCCTAACAGAACCAAGATGCTATCCTCCAAAAAAAGGAAGCCAATCTGGTAGTCCCCTGCCATAAACAAACTCTACAACAGAAGAAAGAAACTGTTGGAGAAAAGAGTAAAATCCCATGATTGGAGGAACTCCGTGGTCAGCCGCAGTAAGAAGCTGAAATCCCTCATAAAATCCTCCAAAGCTAGTTATGAAAACAAAAGTTCCACTGATTCTAAAGACAACCACAAAGCATTCTATAGCTATGTCAAGAATCTCAATGGCAACACTCAGATCTGCTCTGAGTTACAGCACAATAGCACTAAATATACAGAACCAACTGATATTGCCAACATCCTGGCAGATAGGTTCAGTGCTAACTTTACCCCTCTCTCATCCCCTAAAGGGCCCATCTCTATACCAGAAGAATGCAAAGTTCCTGTAATCACAGCTGCACAGGTAAAAACACACTCTCCAAAGCCATGAACAACACATCCATGGGACCTGACAACATTTCAGGCTGCGTTCTACATGAACTACAGAATGAACTGGCACCCCACCTAAGTACCATGTTCAATCATAGCCTCACCTCAGGCTTTGTGCCCACTGAATGTTGCACAGCAACGGTTATCCCACTCCACAAAGAGGGAGCCACCAGAGACCCCGGGAACTACCGCCCCATTAGCCTGACAAGCCTGGTCTGCAAGGCTATGCAACGTATCAACGTATCATCATGGAACTTGTAAAGAATGACACTGGTAATCTCCAAACTCTGGACTCTGCCCAGTTCAGGTTTGTAAAAGGCAGATCATGTCTCCTAAACCTGATAGACTTCTTTGAAGCGGTCACCAAAGCCGTAGATGAGGGTAAGGAGGTTCGCACAGCCTGTCTAGATCTCGCCAAGGCTTTTGACACCATCCTCCACTCTGGAATTATAGATAAACTCACTAAACTAGTTATAAATCCCTATGTCACAAGATGGGTTGCCAACTGGCTCACTGACAGAACCCAAACTGTGAAAGTAGCAGACTCTAAATCCAACTTCAGACCAGTGACAAGTGGAGTACCACAGGGTTCAGTCCTAGGTCCTCTCCTGTTTGGTATCTACTTTTCTGAAGTACGGGCTAACACAGAAAGTCTTTGGCTAACAAAGTTCGCAGATGACTGCAAACTAGGAGCCATAATCAAAACTCTTAAAGATGTGGACATCCTACAAAAGGGCTTCACTGAGACAGATTCCTGGTGTCAAAGCCATGGCTTCAAGCTCAATGCCAAAAAGTGCATTGTCATCCCTTTTGGTAAAAACTCTGTACCCATGAACTACCACATAGGCGGTAGTCTACCTAGCACCAAAAGTGTGATAAGAGACCTTGGGACACAGGTGGACAGTAGTCTCTCCTTTGATAATCACATTGCCACAGTAGTCAGGAAATACTTCCACGTGGCATACCTCATCACAAAAGGTTTCTCATCCAGGAAAAAAGAGGTCATTGTTCCCCTCTACTCATCACTCATTAGACCCATTATAGAGTACAATGCCCCTTTTGGTATGTACTTCACAAGACATCTACAACAACTGGAAAGGCCACAGAAATACCTCACAAAAAGGATTATCAGCCTCAAACAGATGCCCTACGTAGACCGACTCTAAAAACTCCAGATTTACTCTGTCGCATATCGCATACTCAGAGGCGATCTCTGCCTAACATGCAAAGCTATGTCAAACCAAGAGCTGTTGGAAATACCCCACTTAAAGAAATCCCAATCCCTCCGAGCTACACACTCAAGGGACCTAAACCTTGTCACCACAATAAAATAGAACATGCTGGAGGGATAGATTCCTGTCCCAGAGACTTCCCATACTCTGGAACAAACTACCTATCTATATCAAACAAAGCTCCTCATTAGCACTCTTCAAGAAAAATCTTGATGACTGGATGGGAGATAAGAAATTCACCCCGGGGATCACTTCTGTGGCTCTGCTTGACAGGGGCACAGGAAAATAATTTTCTTGGGTGGCAAAAGCCAGGGTACCGTTTGGCTAGGCTTATATAGGCCCTAGGGCTAATATCCTAGTACCTACCTATGAACCTATGAACCTATGCACCATTGGCCACAACTGTCAGTAGCAGGTACAAGGTCAAGTGGCTAAGGATGCCTGCTCTGTCAGAGTGCCTGCAGCCATGCAGATGGAGCTCCTCCCTAGGCAGTGGGTTCCAGTAAATTAATCAGTTATCACAGAGGGAGATAAGAAGGGAAGGAGAGGACCTTCACATGAGCAAGGGCTTGCTTGGTGCTTGTTTCACAACTCTGAAGGAGAAGGAATATGCTAATAGGGTTTTTGCTCCAGAGAGGGAATGAATGAGCCATAGTGCTCTTGTTGTAACTGGGGAAAGAATGGACAAGATATTATCTTGGAAGAAGAATGAATGTAATATTAGGGTGCTGGGTTGTGGGAGACATAAAGCCAAGGTAGTGAAGGCTTAGTAAAAAACATTTTCTCTGGCCTACTTTCTTGAAACTATTGTCTAAAGTACACATAACACTAAACTCATGTACTTAAAAGGGAACAGTCTCTCGCCACCCACAAAGTCAAACAAGAAATTTTCAGAAGGATCCCCTGAATCCCTCCACCACCACCTTTAGTTTACTATTTTCACTTTAAGTTTGGCCTGACTCTGAGAAAGATTATACAACAGGTTAACTGGATAAACAAAGAAAAACTGCATTGCTCTTCAATCAATCAGTCTGACCAAAGAGAAATAATATAGACTATTGTTCTGCAAATCTCATCTCTACAGCAAGTAGTGATCAAGCTTGTACAAGAAAAAGTAACACTAACAACCCAAGCTGGATGGGAAACCATATTTTTTCCACGCCCAACCTTGAAATGAAAGTGAGATTAGCCCAAGTGCAATAAGCTGGATCATTTCAGCAAATGTCTCTGTGCAGGATAACTGCCATAACAGAGCTGTGTTACTGTGTAATTGCATCACTGCGTGGATGGGTAAACCAAGATACAAAACTGGATGTTTTTGAATGATCCAGAGAGTGGAGCTACTTCTCACTAACATGCACTCTCCTAAAGTACCTTGCGGATCAGTACACTCTCATCTGCAGTAATAGCATTGCTATTTGTATGAAAGTCTAGAGCTCTGGACTCTGGTATGCAAACACATCACTATGTCATAGGCTTAGTGACCAATCAGTTCTCCTGAATTTCCATAACTCACTATGTCAGAGAGAGAGTGTAACCAATTAGGCCTCCCGAATTCCTATAACAACAACATAACGTCATTGTATCACACTGTGGGATTATATTGTAAAATACTATTTCAGTGAAGAAGGAGGTGAAGACAAGTGCAAAACACCTGAAGTGTGATATTTCAGAATAAAGCAAACCTCAAGGATATTTGTCCAAGTATGTCCTAAACTTATTGTGTAAAAAGAAAAGAAAAGTGATGCAGTGATTTATTTTAAACTGCTGTATTATTAAATGATACCAACACTGCCATGAAATATGGAAGACCAATTATTCTAAAAGATTTTTTTTGTACAGTGCATAATAAAAGCTACAAGATAAGCACTGAATTGCTGACCCATAATCCTGACTAGCTTGATATGCAAAGCTATGGAGAGAATAATCATGGATATGCTAAATGATGATATTAGTACCATACAAACATTGGACCCAAGTCAGTTTGGATTTGTCAAGGCCAGTTCTCACCTAATCAGCCTGGTCAACTTCTTCAGATGAGGGTAAAGTGGTGCATACTGCCTACCTCGACCCGACCAAGGCATTTGACACAATACCCCTCTTGGGCATTTTAGAAATGCACACTAAGTTAGGTATAAACTCTTACATCACCTGATGGATAGTCAGCTGGCTTACAGATAGGACTCAATATGTTAGAATAGGGGATTCTGCCTTCACAAAAAGGCCAGCTACTAGTGGGGTGCTTCAGGCATCACTAGTAGGGCCATTTCTGTTTGGCATCTACTTCTCTGTGGTCAAGGCTAAAGTCAAGGGCCTCTGTCTGACCAGTTTCACAGATAATTGCAAATTAGGTGTAGTCATTAAATTCCCCCAATTCACAAATATCCTCCAAGAAATTCTGATGCAGACTAATGGCTGGTGCCAGAGCCATGTACTAAAACTCAGTGCCAAAATGTGCATCATAGTATCTTTTGGAAAGATGGGCACCTCAGCAAACTACTTCATTGACAACGCACCCCTAAGAGTAGTCTCTACCGTCAGTCAGGGATTTGAGAATGCAGATAGACAGTGATTTGGACAGAGAGAGGAAGCTAGCAAATGTTCGGCCACCCATGTCGAAGCATATATACTGCCACAAAATCCTTGGGAACAATTACTTATGAAATGTTATTAGATAGCATTGCTAAGGTTAAAAAGGCCTTTGGGCTGATATCCTTATATGCTACTATGATACTATGAAAATTATCCGAAGCTTCCTGAATCCTGTCAACTATCACTTATTTCCTAATGATGTTTGTTAGGATGAATACATTTGTGTCATGTTTGAGCTACAGTGGACAATTTTAAGGTTTTGATCAAACCGTTTGCCTGAATGTACCATAAAAGTTCAATTGCACCACTGCTGGTAGACTGACTAATTAGCGCACAGATGGTATCTTTGGAAGACAAAAGTAATAGCATGTACTCCTACTCCTGCCATCTTCCAACACTGTCTTTATTCTTGAGGAAGAATACATTGGTTATTGTTGGGACATGAATGTGCATTACTCCTCATTACTACAGTAGAATGTGTCTACCGCTGTATAATACATGTTTAAGGGTGAGCATATCATAAATACTCCCTCAGCGCACACAACCTCACATATGAGTAAGCAGCAGCACAGGCACATGAGCACACACACACACACACACACACACACACACACACACACACACACACACACACACACACACACACACACACACACACACACACACACGTGCATGTATATAAATGGATATACAAAAGCCTGCAGAAACACAACACATGCTTTTTAAATAAACATACATGAGCACACATTTACTTGGCTTTCACTTATTATAAGGAGGGGATGTGTACTTCTCTGCTATACATCCATCACTAAATCTGTCACCAAGCAGTTAACATTTTTTATGTCTTGCAGTAAGATAAAACAGGCTAAAGAAAGGAAATTAACTGCTCAATGGAAATAAGAGGAAACTTTTTTAAGACAGAAAATAGCATGTTTAATTAACCTTCTTAAGAAGTTTGTAAGGCAAAAAAACAGCAAAATTATTTAGAAATCCACGGACAGCAACTTTGGTATGGAGATTAACTAGAGTATGAAGCTTAACCACTAGGTAAAGATGTTTTCTGGTGGTTTATTACAAAAATAGAATGTTTCTAAAATTTGTTCCTAACCAGAGGTTTGAATCGCTAAATTCTATTAAATTCCTTGTAACTTTCCACTTTGTCCTGATGTACACGGTTGTTTGCATGCTAATGCCTTTATTTAACATTTTCTGTACGTTTTAAGCATGCCCAGTTCAAAGAAATGAATATTTAATTAAACTGGCACAGTAAAACAAAGTCTTCTTGAAAACAAGGATCATTTCACGAGAGGACATTTTACTGGAATCCTTGAATTAGCTAGATACTGGATACTTCAGTGCCGCTAGATATTTTAGTATTGTAACAATTCGTAATGGTAGACTGCTTCTTGTAGCACAAGAGATAAATCAAACTAGTCATGCTGAGGTGATTTTAAAGGAAGAAGTATATGCTTAAAAAGGCATCTAATGAAACTCATTTAGAATATTTCTGAAGCTGGGGCACAACAAAGCTGTATTTTTAAATGTGTGCAAGTCAGGCACTAAAGCTGCTCAAAGCAAAGAACGTTTTACGAAAGCAGATGATTCTTACCAGATTAATGAATTTGGAGTCGTCTGGTTCAGGTTCCTCCTTGGGTAAGGCGATACCTTGTGCAACATAAAAGAGAAAACACAAGCACAGAATGCTAGTGGACTTCATGTTGTCAGTGAGTTCTGAGAATGCAAACACTACTAGGATCTGCCTGTTTTATATCCTTTCCATGATCACATCTATCTGATTATCTCTGCAAAATTCTGATAATTATAATTGCCCTCTTTATAGATAAGAAAAAATGATAGTGTAAAGTTCACAGTACAGGCCTTTCTGCTGATGTTTCCATTACTAGCGTAAAATACCAGGCCTATTAAATGATCCAAGATGGATTTTTAAAGTTATATTACAGGAATACTGCTGTGGTATTAGGCATACCTCTCAACCTCTTAGAGCAAGAAATCTGGACAAAGCCATCAACAAAAGTGGGATAAAGGCCCAAAAATAGGGACAATTTTTAAATACTGCTCTTACAAACTTAGAAAGTTGATAGAATAACAGGTTTTACATTGGCAAGAATTTTCAGGAGTATGAAGTTTGAAACCTAAATATTTGTCATTATTTTTTAACTTTGGTCTTTAATGATTCACTAATTTGCCAGAAAACCACAATTTCACATAAAACAGACCAAAAATATGAAAGGAAAATCTGGACATTCTGCAAAAATCTGTACAATTGAGAGGTACGTTAGCTCAAGGCTGTATCTGGTGACAGTTACTATGAAATCAGCATCAAAAACCATTTGCATCAGGACATAGTTCATATATGATGGCCATTCATCCCCTATTGATATTTAAGTATTGAAAAAGCATGTAAGCAATATATGATAAAAAATACTGCAATATTTGCTTTTTTCTTACTTTCCCCAGTGCCTAGTGACTCTTGAACCATAGCCACTGTTGATGTATTGTCCCTCATTCCCTTTAATGATGGCAAGAGCACAGGTGCATCATGACTATCATCCAGGCAGCCAACAGGTGAATTTTAATTTTAAGCCCTATGACTACTTGCAAATGCTTCACATAGCTCAAGTGCTGGGCATACAGTTGGAGAGTAAGTGGGCTTTGTAACCTGCTTATGTGACTGACAATACCCCCACCAAGGGCCTTATCCCTTGTAGGCAGATGCTTCCATCTTACCTCTAATCTCCACTAGGGATGAGGTGAGCAGACTCCATGTTATCATTTATGACATTCCATAAATCTCAGGTAGATAACTGAATTCAAGTCATCTAATTTATAGTTGGGGCAAAGTAAGGTCTGCATCCCTCTGTACTTCAGAACCAGCTGACAGCAAAATTTGCATATACTTTTTATTGTACAGCTGTGTCCCATAGTGCAAAATGCAAACAATAGTACTTCCTTTAATGTCCTGAGAAATACTAAGCTACAAGATGGATGCATCAGTTCCGTTCAGGGATATGACAAAGCAGGCTTTTGAAATTTTAACTAATTTTGCAAGGCTAGACTCTGGAGAAAAAAAAAGCTTAAGAGTGGCTCATACATTTAGTGGCAAAGTAGTAAACTGGAAGACGTGTGGAGGTGCGTAGTCAGTGCATTCCACTAGGGCAATAGAATAAGGAAAGTGAGAACAGAAAGTAATGATCAGTGCCGTCATCTGACTTTCTCAGTGTTTCTGTTTGAACACTGAAGACATGTTAACTACTGTGCTTGTAATTCTCATTACTGCAGACAATCCTTCTCTGAGATAAACCAATATGAAAAGATTCAGAAGGAGCTACAGTATTTCCAAGTCATTCCAGAAAAACAAAATTATTTTCCTATTGTGACTGTTGATTACAAATTGTAAAAGCATCTCATTTATCCAGAGTGGGCCTTTTTATAATAGAATAACTTATCAGGCTGAACTACTTTTATAAGCCATAGGTGTGCATTTGTGTGCTTGTTTTTAACTGGTCATTGCCTGAGAAGGAAACATACCCAGCCTTAGCACAAGAAATCTAGACAACGCCTAAAGTAATGGGAGACAAAGATCCCAAAAATAGGGACAGATTTTAAATGTTGCTCTTATATACTTAGAAAGTTGCTGCAATAACAGGATTTGTGTTTGCATGCATTTTCAGAAGGATGTGAAGTCTGAAACACATATATGTCATTATTTAGTGGCTTCAATTGTCAGTGATCTGCCAGAAACATACACATTTTATGAGGAACAAACCAAAGATATGAGGCAAAAATCTGGACATTCTGCAAAAATCTGGATAGAGATATGGAATAAAAGACATCAAAGTTATCTGAAGCTGTTTTTTTTTTCTTCTTTCTTTCTTTTCTTTTTGTAATAGTATTATAAGGTAATTGTGTTGCTTCCATTGCCAACCTTCACTGAATCCATTCTTCCTCTTCTACAAGTGTTTCTACTTGTGAAGCCATATGAAATGAAGGAAATATTTTGTTGCAGCAAAATTCTCTCACTACCATATTATAGTCTAAATTTAAAACCACTGTACTTAAATATTACAAAGCTATCAAATTAACTTCTGACCACACAAAAAAAGAAAAAGATTCTAAATCTGTTTTCTAGGCACACAAACTAGTTCTGGATATTCTGAATTAAGATATCTAAGTAGCTGTCTTTTTCTTTTATGTTTTGAGACATATAGGTATCAACGCTTTCTTAAAACTCTATGAAACTTAGTATATATATATATATATATATATATATATATATATATATATATATATGTGTGTGTATATATATATATATATATATATATATATATATATATATATATATATATATGTGTGTGTGTATGTATATATATATATATATATATATATATATATATGTGTGTGTGTATATATATATATATATATATATATATATATATATATATATATATGTGTGTGTGTGTGTGTGTGTGTGTGTGTGTACATATATATATATATATATATATATTTTGTTGTTGTTGTGTCTTTCAGCTTTTCCCAGTTAGGGGTCACCACAGCGGAACTCCGGTCCGCTAATGATTGGCAGTAGATTTTTACATGTCAAGTTGCCGGCTCTGACGCACAACCTTCAACGAAGGTATGCCCATTCACACCTGTCTCCACACAGAAGACGCTCTAGCTGAGAATCGAACAGGACAATGTCTTACTGTGAGGCGACAACGCTACCAAGCACCACCGCAGTATATATATATATATATATATATATATATATATATATATATATATATTTATATATATATATATATATATATATATATATATATATTATATATATATATATGTTGTAAATAGTGTAAATAGTTGTTATACAGCCTACTGCATGTTTTTTGTACTTAATTTTTTTATTTTTTTTTTTTTTTCAGTTTTTATATTGTGTTTTTGTAATCTTCATACATTTAAAATGAATAAAAAAGTTTTTTGAGAAACAAAAATCAGTGGTTATGCAAAAGTGAAAGGGCTTCTTTTGAATTAAGTTCAATTTCAGTGTCTCTGCAAATGCTGCTACTATTTCAAAATTATTTAAGTTAAAATTATTACTGCTTCTGACATTTCTTCGTTCACAGTTAGAAAATTTAATCCATATAACAACTGGACAGCTGGAGATTTTCTTTATGTATTTCAATGATGGCACAGTGGTGCAGCGGTTGCATTGTTGTCTAACAGCAAGAGGTTTTCTGGTTTGAGTCTTGGCTGGGGTGCCTTCTGTGCAGAGTCTGCATGTCCTCCCTATGTTCATGTGGGTTTCCTCCAGGTGCTCTGGTTTCCTCCCATGTTTAGAAAAGATATGTGTTTCTCTCTAGACCTCTGCTGAAAAGTGGCTTCATTCCAAGTTGGACTTTCTGGTTAACAAATGTTAAATAAATAAGTCACTGCTGAAACACATATACATAGCATGCCTCCTCACTCCTCAACCCAAACTGTCAAAGGCAGCTACTTGTATATGTGCCTGAATTTTGATTGTGAGGAAAGCGAGAAAAATAATGATTACCGTGGTGTTTTCTACTTTGTTGCTCCTAGACAGCACACTGCCCCTACACAAGCTATAGTGATCTCTGTACACCTCTGAGGTCTGTGAGAAAAGTAAAAGAAACAATGACCACATTGTCTTCAGCCCAAACACAAGCTATAATTACATCATGTGCACACCTCTAAGGTTTGACTATGATGAAAATTAAAGAAGTAATAACAACAAAGTTCCCACACATAACCTAAAGCAGCTTTCTGTACACACACATCCTAGCAGGGATAGTGATAGAATAGGTGCAGTTGAGAACAGAGGCCATTATCAGCTTTATATTTATAGGAACATACAGCAACTGGTTCAGGTTAAAGATCATAATTAGGAAATTAATACATTTTTCTCCTCACTTTCCCTAACCAGCAGCAGCTTTTGTGGAGTCTCCACAGTCCAGGATGATTAAGGGGGTCCCCTTGCAGCTTTGGTATTGCAAGTACTTAACGCTGGTTATGTTGTAACTTTTAGTGGAGAGAATATCAGCCAGGAGGGTTTAGCTAAGCTAGGGGCATAGACTATGTCACGGGTAAAATATTTAATGGAATTGTGAAACCTGTTGCTAGATAAAACACTGTTACTATAGCCAGTGATATCTTTGAATTTTTTTAGGAGATATAAGTACAAGTTATTACCCAGCTGGTTTATTAAGTACATAAGATTGCTGTATTAGCTTTTGCTGGTTTGACAGACATGTTACAAAACATCAAGCTAAGATAACTTGTTGTGGTTGGGGGCCCCCAGGAACAGGGGGCCCACAGAGACCGCAGGGTTCGCTGGTGCCCAAAGCCAGCTATGTACTTAGTTGGTTAATAATCAGAATCACAAACCTTTTAATTACTGACTCCTACATTCCCTACTTCTTTTGTTATAGTGCTTATTTCATTTTAGATTAAAGTTCTCTGCCTACTCTTGGAAAACCACTCTAACAAACTGAACCCTTTTCCACCCCCCCATACCACTTGTATCACCTTACTAAGGGGTGCTAACCTTAAGCCTAATGCTGCCACTTTCCCCAACCCTAACTCTGCACCTTAACTTAAGAAAAACTTTCCCACAACACTGTCATTACAGAAGATACACTCAGACAAACAAATACCATAAACAAGCACTAACATCACTTCATCTACTGCCTTACCTAACCCTAACCTTAAAATATACACACTCGCACAGAAACATACAAAACCTATCCCCAACCCTAAGCCTGACTACCACACACAAACACACACACACACACACACACACACACACACACACACACACACACACACACACACACACACACACACACACACATGCTTTCACCCTCCCTCCAATCCTACTCACCTTTAACAGTGAAACAGTCCCTCAATAATTTGAATGTTTGACTATCTGTACATTCGATATTAAGCACCACCCCTCTCACTCAGTGACCAAACCATAGTTCAGTTAATTTGAGTGAAATTGTGTATTTATTTATATATATATATATATATATATATATATATATATATATATATATATATATATATATAAATATATATACATATATATATATATATATATATATATATATATATATATAGGTTTACCATCATAATGTCGAACACACAGTGCTCGAACCTGTATATGTGCGAATTTTGTTAGCAAAACCTGCCATGCAGAAAGGTCAGAATGTTGCAAAAACACTGAAATCGACATTTCCGACTGATCTACACCCAAAAATGACCACTAACATCGGTCAAAAAGGGGATGGGAGTTTGCGATTCGCAACATCTGCATTCACAATTGTGGGATGTTGTTGCACACCTTTCGGACATACGTGCTCGACCATCCACCGGTCAACCTTATGATGATAAACATATATATATATATATATATATATATATATATATATATATATATATATATATATATATGTATCTGTCTATATCATAGGATCATAGGAGGTTACTAGGCTAGGCCCTTACAAACCTAGCCAAGCCAAGAGTTTATCCCCTAAAAGAAACATCAGTCAGCACCTATCACCACTGTCAATGAGGGACACAGGTGGAACCCCTGGTATAAGTTTGTGGTTTCCCATCAACTCTTCAAGGTTGCGCTTGAAGGTGGTCAACGAGTTACTTTGTTTGATGTGTATGGGATGTCTATTCCAGAGAAGGTACAGCCTCTGGGAGACAAACCTGTCTCTCCAGCAGGTTTTGTTGATGTCACATATTGAATTCAGGCTTTTTAAGTGGGTAATGCACAAGGAGTTAGACTTATGGATATGGAGCATCTCTAGTAGGGCAGGGTCCAAGATTGCCTTGTAGGCAAGACACAGATCACGTCTGAGCAATCTGCATAATACAGAGTAGACTGATAGTCATTTGAGCCTATCTGCATAGGACAAGATTCTCTTTGTGAGGTATTTCTGTGGCCTTTCCAATTGGTGCAGATGTTTGGAGAGGTACATACCAAACGGAGCATTATACTCAATAAATGGCCAAATGAGGGAGGAGTATAGAGAGTTAATAACCTCCTTTTTTCTGGATGCAATCCCTTTAGTAATGAGATGAAGCAAGTAAAAAGCTTTTCTGACCACTACCACTACATGATGGTCGAATGTGAGGTTGTTATCAATCTGAGTACCCAGGTCTCTCACACAGTATGTGTGTTTAGGGGGTTGTAGTTGATGTGGTAATCAGTAGAGGCCTTGTTTTTGCTGAATGGTATGATGATACATTTTTTTACATTTAGCTTGAGGCCATGACTTTGGCACCAGTCATTAGTTTATGTAAGACCCTCTTGCAGTATGTTGACATCATTTGTTGAGTCAGTGACAGCACCTAACTTACAGTCATTTGCAAACTTGGTCAGCCACAGGCCTTTTGTATTTCCCTGGACCTCTGAGAAGTAGATGCTAAACAGTAGGGGTCCTAAGACAGATCAAAAAGTGTTGCTAGATACTCTAGATAGTATGTTTGGTAGTTGTCACTAAAACATTTTATCTCAGAATTAAATTTTTGTGAGGAGGTAAGCCCAACTCTTCAAAGGTCTGGACTCAGGTCCTGGTAACTCAATCATTCCCTCCCAGAGCAGCAAGGAGGTAAAAGAAAAGTTATCTGCATAGGGCTTAGGTCTTGACTCTGTCTTCTCTTTCACCACACCTGAACAATGCTGACTGTACCGTGGCCATGTTTTGTCGCTTGGACCTCTCATTACTTTCTATTGGTTTGCCAGCAGCTCTAAGAGTGTTTACAAAGTGGCTTCTATAATAACCTATGGCAGATAGGTTCATAGATTCATAGGTTCATACTAGGCTATCTGCCCTGGGGCAATTATAAGCCTAGCCTGATTCTGTATGGCTTACGCCACCCCTTGATTTGAGTATACTGTGCCCTTTTTAAGGTTTAGTTTACTGTGCCTCTGTCTAATAGTGACACGGGAGTAATCCCTGGGACAAACCTACGATCCCCCATCCACCTATCGAGATTCTTCTTGAAGAGATTCAGTGAGGTGCTCTGCCTCACATGAACTGGAATTCTATTCCAGAGCGAAGGGAGCCTCTGGGTTATGAACCTGTCCCTCCAGCAAGTTCTATTTATTTCTGTGCTGCGGTTCAAGTCCCTCGAGCATGTGGCTCTAAGGGATTTAGATTTACTGAGGTGGAGCATGTCCATTAATTCTGGATTTGACATAGCTTTGTATGTCATGCATAGATCGCCTCGAAGTAGGCGGTATGCAACTGAGTAGAGCTGAAGTTTTTTTAACCGAGCAGCATATGGCATCTGTTTGAGACCCTTGATCCTCTTGGTGAGATACTTTTGGGGTCTTTCTAATTGCTGCAGGTGTCGGGTAAGGTACATCCCAAAGGGGCATTGTATTCTATGATGGGCCTGATGAGGGATGAATAAAGGGGCATGATTACCTCTCTTGATCTAGATGTGAAACCCTTCGTGATGAGGTGGGCTATGTAGAAGGTCTTTCTAACCACTTTGGCAATGTGGTTTTCAAAGGAGAGATTGCTATCAACTTGGGTCCCCAGGTCCCTAATAACTTTCTCTGTACTTAATGGGTTTCCGCCTATGTGGTAATTTGTGGGCACATTGTGCCAAAGGGTATGACTATACATTTTTTGGCATTTAGCTTTAAACCATGGTGCTGGCACCAGTTATCTGTCTCTGTGAGACCTTTTTGAAGGATGTTTGTGTCAGCTGGAGAGTCGATTATGGCGCCCAGTTTGCAGTCGTCTGCGAACTTGGTGAGCCATAGTCCTCCCACATTTGCCTGTACCTCGGAAAAGTATATACCGAACAAGAGTGGTCCCAGAACAGAACCCTGTGGGATGCCACTTGTGACCGGTTTCGAGTCTGACATGGCTCCAGCAACTCTCACTCTGTGGGTTCTGTCTTTGAGCCAGTTTGCGACCCATCTTGTGACATAGGGGTTTATATTTAAGCTGGATAGCTTATCTATGATGCCTGAGTGGGGTATTGTGTCAAATGCCTTTGCAAGGTCCATATAGGCTATGTGGACTACCTTCCCTTCATCTATGGCTTTGGTGACTGTTTCGAAGAAGTCAACCAGGTTCAAAAGGCAGGATCTGCCCTTGACAAAGCCGAACTGGGTAGGATCTAGTGTCTGTCCTATAGATCCCCAATGTCTTTGTTTATGAGCTCCATGATGATCCTCTCCATAGCCTTGCAGACTAAGCTAGTCAGGCTTATGGGGCGATAGTTTCCAGGGTCCATAGAGGCTCCACCTTTGTGGAGTGGGACCACTGTTGCTGTACGCCATTCTGTGGGCACATATCCTGTAGTGAGGCTGAGATTGTATAGCTGTTTTATTTGAGGGATTAGTTCCTCTTGGAGTTCATGTAGGACGCAACCTGGGACGCCATCTGGTCCCATGGATGCAGTGATTTTTGCTTTGGAGAGGGCAGCCTTCACCTGAGCATCAGAGATGTTTGGGAGGCAGCCCTCTGCCGGGATAGATACTTGCTCTTTTGAGGGGGAGGGGTGGAGAAGTTTGCACTGAACCTGTCTGCCAGGATATTGGCGATGTCTGTGGGTTCAGTGTATTTTTTGTCGTTTAGAATCAACTCAGAACAAGTCTGGGAGTTGCATCCCAGGTTCCTAACATAACTGAAAAAGCCTTATGATTGTCTTTGGTGTCCTGTGCAATTTTTCTCTTGAAGCTGGCCTTGGAGGATTTTATGAGGATCGTAATTTTTTGCTAGTACTGATCAGAGATGCCTTCCCTATTAGGGATTTTGCTCTGTCATGTAGTAGCTTCCTCCTTCTGTTGTACAGTTTATTTATGGCAGGGGTCCACCAGACTGGACGCCTGCCTTTGGATGATTGGGTCTTGGTTTTGTTTGGGATAGCATGATCCATGCATTCCTGGAGATGTCCGTAGAATGCATTTATATAGGATTCTGAAGTTTGGGCCGTAGTTTCCACTGTCCCTGGGGCCTTGAAGGATTCCACTTCGGTTTTGAGAAGTGAGAAGTTCGCTTTTGAGACGTTTTTCACTGTGGTTTTCTGGGCTGGGGGTGGGGTCGGGATGTGGACATCCAGTGAAATTAATTTATGGTCTGATCTTACCAATGAGGGATATACTTCTGATGTGGAGCATAGAGTCTCCATGTTGGTAATGATCAGGTCTAGTATGTTGTCCTCTCTTGTGTGAATGGTGACTAGTTGTTCCATAGCATTTGAGTTTATAATTTCCAGGAACCTTTGGGCTAAGGTGCTGGGGCTTGAGTAGTGCTCCCAGTCAATGTTTGGGTAGTTGAAGTCGCCCAATATAATGGTGTTCGGAGAGATCTTCATGTTCTCCAATGTTTTCAGGAACGTCGAGTGGGATTCCTGACTTTGAGAGGGTGGTCTGTAGGATGCTATAAACTGAAAAGCAGTCTTGCCCACTGTTAGTTGCACATGGATGGTCTCCGATATTTTGTGCAATTCCACTAACCTGGAGGTGTGGATATCCTTGATAAATATGGAAACTCCCCCTCCTTTTGTGGTTCGGTTCGGGTTTTGGGGCCGAAAAGCATGATATGAGGTATAGCCTGGTAGTGCTGGGGTGCTCTCTGGAGCCTTGAACCAGGTTTCTGTCACTGCACAGATATCGATGTTCTCCATACTGAGGAGAGCTTCAAGTGCGTGCATCTTGAGGTTAAGACTTCTGGCGTTAAGCAGCATTACCCTTAGTTTCTTGTTCCTTGTGCTGTCTATGGGGGTGGGTTTGACTTTTGAGCCTTGCCTAAAAAAGGCACTATGGGGGTGGCAAGAGCCTTTGCCAATATCTGAAATTCCAGTGGTGACAGGTGCAAGCCGTCCCTAGCGAAGCAACATGGCTTGTCGAGCATGTCATCCCAGGCTGACAGACACTGGATACCCTTTGAATGACACCAAAATTTATGCCAATTGTTAAAATCGATCATTTTGTCTTTGTACTGTGGCATCATTCTAGGTGAGGGTAAGATGCTACTCAAGGTCAGGGTCAGGGTCATACCAGCCTGGGCTACGTGATCAGAGAGCTCCTCTATGTCTCTTTTCATGTAGTTCAGATCGCAGGGCATTCATATTTTTTTCCATATTTAGACAACTGCCTTATTTTCACAGATTGTTTTACAAATTGTCACTGGCTTGGGTAAAAAAAAAAAAAAGAAAAGGAACTTTCAAACCCAGGATTTTCAGGTTAACATCTCATCTCATAGGACAGTATTTCTGGAATGTCTACATGACACATAGCCTGTGATAGCTTTTCTTCCTCAGGACAATGTGGAATGTTACAAAGAGCAACTTCTGATATTTTCTGAACAGACTTTGGCCTCTGCCGTGGAGTTCCAAGAATCCTGGGTTTCATGGCTTCTACTAGTCTCATGATTCCTTTGGTCAGACTTCACATAAGGAATATTCAGTAGGTTGTCAAATAACTCATCAGCCCTTTCAGTTCAAATTTCATTCTAGTGGGTGAATCAATTGCCTCTCAACCCAGGTCTCCCTTTTTTCCCTTACTTGCCTCTACTCAGTCTATAATCACAGATGGACCAGACTTTAACTGGGGAGCTCTATCCAAGAGGGGGTAGGGCTGCTGTAACAAGCAAGACAAATTAAAACACATGAATGTTCAAAAATGATTACTCTAACAATTATTCTCAAATCTCTGAACCATCTTTGGATTCCAGGCTCCCTTTTAATAATCACAGTCAACAGCACAGTGATGTGGTACATAAACAAACTAGGGGGAACCAGTTTCTACACCCTTTAATTCTCAGACTACCATAGTTAGTAATCAGGGACTCAGTTTAGTCTATTCCTTCAGGCTACTTACATTTCATCAGAGCTAAATATATTGTAGATTAGCATGACAAGGATAGATACTCTCAAATGGAAGTTACATCCTGGGGCTTCCAAGAATTGGTCTAACTCTTGGAACTCCTCAAGTAGATCTGCTTGCCTCCAGCCACAACAGACAAAGAAATTCTGCTCCAGGACTCCTTGTACTCAGGCCTGAAAGACATATATCTTTCCTTGTCATAGTTAGAATGCTCCTGTATGCCTTTCCACAATTTTCTTAGCTAACCAGAGTTCCTTTGAAGGTGCAGAAGGACTGTCCAAGGATAATTATGGTGATGCACCATTGGCATTCGTGGATCTCCCTTATTTATGAAATGGCCAAGGGCAATTACCACATGTTTTGCCACAGAATGGACTTACAGAAGGTAGAAAATATCTGATGCATCTCAACCTTCAACTTCTTCAGTTAACTGCCTGGATGATAGAATTTTCAGTACCTTTTAGGCGTCTTATATCTGAGGATGTGTAGCAAGTATTAAAGGAGGTAAAATAAACCTGATAGTAGGAAATCATATATGTTTTCTTTCCATAACAAATGAATACATTTTTATTTTATTTATTTATTTTATTTTACATTTGTTGACTGGGATAGTCTATCTGGGTGTGAGCCCATTTTCAGCGGAGGCCCGGAGAGAAAAGCTCCAATACAAACAAGAACAATATTGACAGGTCTTCTTCTTTCGACTTTTCCTGGTTAGGACTCACCACAGTGGATCACCTATCCACTCTTGATTGACAGTGGAGTTTTACAGTGTCACGTTGCCAGCCCAACGCCCAACCTTCCACAGAAGGCACATACACACACACACTCATACCTAGGACAAATTTAGAGTGTCCAATCCACCTACTCAGAAAGCATGTCTTTGGGATGTGGGAGGAAACCCATGCAGACTTCGCACATAAGGCACCCTAGCTGAGAATTGAACCGGAAAACCTCTTGCTGAGAGGCAGCAATGCTAACTGCTGCACCACCGTGGCTGCCCATTAGAATAATATTGACAGGTACAGTGTAGATTTTACATAGCATTTTATAGAAATATTTAGAGACAACAAGGAAGTACAATATACCATAGGCACATTTGTGTAAAGGAGAAAGTATAACTATATACGTGTATGTATATATATATATATATATATATATATATATATAGATATATATATATATATATATATATATATATATATATATATATATATATATATATATATATATATATATAGATATATGTGTGTTTTTATTTTTGGAGGGCAGGAGTACATCTTAGTTGTTCATTTGAGTATACTTTAATATGTATACATATGTATACCTTTACAAAAGAAAAATGAATTATCAAGTTATCCCCTTATTGTAGGTAGCTGGTAGGTGCTGCTAACTCTGCTGATAAAGGTAAATGGAAAAGTAGGAGTGGGTTCTACGTGGTGACTATAAAATTTAGGGGATGAAGATTGATGTGAGTTTAGGTGATATTAGCCTGGCTTGGTGCAGGAGCAGAGCCAGTTGTTAATGAGATGGTCTTTGAGCAGGTTTATAATTGGTGTAGGTCAGTAGTGTTTAGGATGTGTTGGGGGATTGAGTTCCAAAGTTTAGAAATGTGGTGGGAGTAGAGGGCGTCCCCGACTTTGTCATTGCTTTTGGATACTTCGAGGAGAGTTTTTTGTGAGGATCGGAGTTGCTGAGTGTTGGCATATGGCTGGAGTAATTGTTGTAGGGCTGGAGTTCTGTTTGGTTGGTATATAAGTTGGCAGGTAAAGACAAGTTGAGTATAGGTTAGCTGTTGTGGGAGTTCTAGCCATTTTATTTGTTGCAGGGCAGAGCAGTGGTGGGACCTATATGGGGAGCTAGTGGCGAACTTGGCTATTTTGTTGTAGGCTGACTCAAGTTTGGTGAGGTCAGTTTTGTTAAGGTTCGTAAAGATGGGAAAGCATAGAGAAGAGTAGATAAGAGATGAGTACAGGTGATGTTTAATCTATATTTGAGAGTAAGGAAAGCATTAATTTGGTAGAGAGAGCCTAGTTTGAAATGTGTTTTTTTAATGGTTTGAGAGAGGTTTAGGTTGAATTTTAGTTTGCTATTAATTGTGACCTAGTAGTTTGGTATGTGAGCTGATGGCTATGGTTGTGTTGTTAGAGGAGTGGATTTGAAAAGTGGCTGGGGGTATTGGGTGTTTTGGTGGGGAGGAAGAGCATTAGTTTGGTCTTGTTTGGGTTCAGTATGAGGTTAGTGTTAGTCAGGATTCTACTTCTAGGAAGGATTGTTGTGTTATAGCCTGTAGTTGTGTTAGAGAGGCAGTGGAGCATATGAGGGTAGAGTAATCTGCATATTGAATGACTGAGGCGAGAGATATGGATTTATGAAGTTGATTTGTGAAGATGGTAAAAAGTAGGGGCCTAATATGGAGCCTTGTGGAATTCCTGTGTTGACAAGGAGCAGAGATGGCAGTTCCTGTTGCCATCTAACAGCCTGCTGGCCTTTGATTAGATAGCTGTGGAACCAAGCTAGAAATAATGACTGAGATTTAGTGTGGCTAGTTCTGACAGCAGTTTTTAGTGTGAGACTGTGTTGAATGCCTTAGAGAGATCTAAAAAGATGGATGAGACATATTTATTTTGATTTCTGTGTTCATTTATTATATTTGTAAAACTGATGAGGGCAGTTGTGGTGCTGTGGTGAGAGCGAAAACCATGTTGGGTGTTTGATAGGAGGTTGTTGGAGGGAAGGTAGTTTAGAAGCTGGGAGTGAATGCATTTTTCTATTATTTTGGAGAGGGGTGAAAGAATGACAATTGGTCTGTAATTAGCAAGCTCGGTAGAGTTGCCACCTTTATGCAGTGGAGTGATATAGGGGACTTTCCAGATTAGTGGGACATAGATCTTGGAGATAGAGTGGTTGATGAGAATGGAAAAGGGGTAGGCTATGACTTTGGAGGCAGCTTTGAGGAATTCTGATGGGAGGTTGTCAGCAGCTAGCCTGGTGGGCTTGAGCTTACTGAGTAGTGCTTTTATGGTGTGGGCTGGGACGGGGTTAAAGGAGAAGGAGTTTACACTCTCACTGTTGGCTATTGGGATTGTAGAGGTAGTGTTTTCATCATAGTTAATAAGTGAGTGAACTGTGTTTATGAAAAAGGAGTTGAATTGTGTTAACAATGTTATCATTTGATGGGGGTGTGGTAGGATTGGGGTGGAAGTACTACCAGGTTGCAGGAGTTTGTTTATGGTGGCCCAGAATATTTGGGGGTTGTTTTTTTTTTTGCTGTGCAGTGATGTAGTAGTTTTTTTTGGGGGGGCTTTTATTTGGGATTTGGCTTTATTCCTAAGTTGTTTGAAAAATAGAATATTGTCATTGCTTTTGTTAGTTAGCCAGTGTTCCCATGCCCTGTCCCTTTCATTTAGTAGGTCTTTGGTGTTGTTTGTTAGCCAGGGTACATGGTGATGTTTTATTCTAGCTGTTCTGCAGGGGGCTAGGCTGTTTAGGATGTTGATGAAGGTGGTGTTAAAGTGCTGAACGGCATCATCTAGTGGTAGTGTTTTGAGGGGGGACCAGTTAATTTGTTGGAGGAGAGAGTTGAAGGTGTGGGTATTACATTTTTTCTTGTTGTGGATTAGCCTATGGACTACTTGTCTGGGTGGACTGAGACTGTTTTTGATTAGGTATGTGGGTAGGTGGTCACTTATGGTACTGGGGAGGCATCCTACTAGAAGGGATGTGTTATACTTATTTGTGAGAGTCCAATCCAGGATGTATTGCCTGTTGGAGATTTTGTCTATTCTTGTGGGGTTTTGTATGAGCTGTGGGAAACCATATAGGTTTATGAAATCAGATGGACTACTGGAATTATAGATGGACCAGTCAGTGTTGAGGTCACTCATAATGATGGTTTCTTGGTGGAAGGCTGTGGATAGCCAGTGAAGTATGTCTTGAACTGTGCTAGTGTTATCTCCTGGAGGGATATAGATAGCCACTATGATTAGTGTTTTGTTTTTGTTGATATTCAGTTTGGAGATGAGCAATTCAGTGTTAGATGTAGAAGGTGTGGTGTTAAGTTCTAGGGCTAGATTTTGTTTAAAGAGTATTGCTAACCTCCTCCACATTTATTTTGACAATTGAGTCTATATAGGTTGTACCCTGGGGGAAGTATTTCATTATTTTTGATATGTGGCTTAAACCAGGTTTCAGTCAAAATGGTTATGTCAGGGGCATGTAAGTCAATTAGTGCATGGATGTTATGGATTTTGTTTAGTATACTTCTTAGATTTATATTGAGGAACAGCAGGGAGTGTCCTTTGGGATGGGTGGTATGATTGAGTTGTTTGGAGTGTAAGTGGTAGTTTGCTTGTTGGTAGTCTTGGGGCCTGGGTTGGGGTAGATGGCACCGCTGATTTTTAGTTTTGATAATATATTAAATAATGTTTTTATAAGTTTGCTTAGTTGTTTATGGTTTTTAAGTAGCGGTTCATTTTTGTGATTGGTTTGGTGGTGTTTAAGAGGGAGGTAGTCTGTGTTTGTGTTGTTGTAGAGGTTGGGTGAAATTTGGGAGTTGTAGTGGTGGGGTTTGTGCAGTGGAGTGTTGGTGATGGAGTTGGTGGGGTGGTCATAGTGAATGGGGTTGTGGAAGTTAGTTAAATGATAGAGAAGAGCTAATGTGAATTGGTTGGCTGTGTGGAGAGATAAGATTGTAAATGGTGTGTGTTTTAGTGACTGTAATGATGTGTGTTTTAGTGAATGTAGCATTGTGTGATTTATTGATGTGTTGAGGTTGTTAGAGTGGGACTGACAGTCTGTAGATAGAGTGTGTTGTGAGATGTTGGGGGGGAGGTACTTGTTGTGAGTTTGTGGGTATGTGGTAGAGCACTAAGGGGTGCAAGGTTGGTGTAATGGTTAAGGTGCTTACTTTAGAAACACAAGGTGCAGGGTTTGATTCTCACATGGGGTAACTGGCTAGGCTTAAAATGACCCCAAGGACAGTTAGCCTAGTACTAGTCTATGAATCTACTTTCAAAGCAGCAGGTAAAAAATCCTCAGCAGCTAACCTTTTAGCACATGCATCACATTACATATTCAGCAAGTAAAGGCATAAGACAGTGTACCATGCGGTTTCCATTTTAAAACAACAGCTAATAAACCCTCAGTGGCTAACTGTTATTATTGGCTGCTGTTACTGAGTTTTTGCTACCAGTGACTACCTTACAGTATCGGCTATATGACATTAACTTTCTCTACTAATAAATAGTGTACAACCCTTTAAAGTATAGTTAAGAACCAAATGAAACACAGTTAGATACAGCAGTGTCCAGGTATGGTTTCTACAGATGTTAACAATAGGTAGTTTTGTATTACATACATACATACATGCATACAGATGTTTCAAGCATGGGCATTAATGTCCTTCTAGCTTGCTTACTAATAAATAGTGTACAACCCTTTAAAGTATAGGTAAGAACCAAATGAAACACAGTTAGATACAGCAGTGTCCAGGTATGGTTTCTACAGATGTTAACAATAGGTAGTTTTGTATTACATACATACATACATGCATACAGATGTTTCAAGCACGGGCATTAATGTCCTTCTAGCTTGCCAATATACCAAAACACTTGTTCCCATAATAAATGTCCAGGCTGTTCTTAAAAATATCTAAACTAGTACTTGCTTTAATGTAATTTGGTAGTCTGTTCCAAGCATCAGCTACTCTGTCAGAGAACCATTTAGTACACGTCTCATTCCTATAGATTATTCTACATAGGTTATCTGATGATTCTCTAGTACTTTTTGATAACCCCAAACATTCCCAGAGGTAGTTGTCTCTAAGGGCCATATATACCTGAATAAGATCTCATCTTAAATATCTATAAGAGACACTGTACAAATTCATATATTTTAGTCTTTCATAATAAGTTAGATTTTCACATCCATGGATGCCCTTGGTGTATTTCCGCTGTACTCTTTCCAGTTTATTCATGCTTGTTTTCCTATAGGGTTTCCATATTGCTATTCCATACTCAAGTTTGGGTCTAATGTAACTAACATACAATGACTTCATTATGCTTGATTTTCTAGACTTTGTAAATCTTTTTATACAACCTATAGTTCTATAATTATCATTAGCCATTTGGTTGATATGATTAGAAAAACTCATAGCTGAATCTACCCATATACCCAGGTCCTTAAATGAGTCTACAGTTTCAATCACTGTGTGCTGTATTAAATATTCACCTTTCAGTTTATATCTCCTAAATCGCATATGCTTAGTTTTTGATGTATTTATCAACATATTATTCTCCTGTGCCCAAATGGTCAATTTAGTCAAATTATTTTGCACACATGCCTTATCTGTAACACTTGTAATCAGTTTACACAATTTCAGGTCGTCAGCATATAGATTGTAGAACACCTCAGATGAAAAAGTAAGCTCTGAAAGATACAATCTAAACAAGTAAGGGCCTAGGACGGAGCCCTGTGGGACATCTTGACTGTAACCAAGGATTTCATCTGTCCAGTTGATGTGTGATACTTGCCATGTCCTGTTTGTAAGCCATGCAGCTATCCATCTTATCAACAGTACATCAATACCGAGTTGTATTAATTTATTGATCAGTGTTTTGTGTACGACCCTGTCAAATGCTGAAGTTAAATCTATATAAATCACATCGTAGCACAATTTTTCATTCATAGCTGTTATTTTATTGTTATAGAATGTTATTAGCATAACAGTATTACCCAAGCAGTACAAACAGATTAACACATGCGTTTTACAGTCCCTGAAGTTGTTCCAGTTTAGGATGTAACATGTAGAGGCATTAGGACAGTAATAACAGCAGGAAATAAACAATAAAAATAGGTACAGTGCAGATAATTTAAACTTACGTGGCGAGCACATTGGGACTGGGTTGCTGGGGAGCTTTTATCCTTGCACGTTTTAAGTATTTTAAAAATGGTGCCAGAGAGCTCTAGGAGCTAAGTAATTTGGCCTCCGGACTATCGGGAAGGGTTTGGAAACAGGAAGAGGGAAGATGGGGGACCTATGGCAGGTAGAGACATGGATAGACTGAGGCTGACCTGAGAAAAAGTAAAACAATCAGCCTACTTGGAGAGATTAAGAAGCTGCAAATCAGAGCCAGAGTTTCAGGTGGGTTAAAGGGCTCTGGCATGGTTCCAGAGATGAACTGTGGTTTCAGATGGAACTGATAATATGTTCTGGTTGCAAGTAGTTTGATATATCTACACCCTCAACAGTTGTAGAAGGATATTTGCTTAGCAACCTAAGTACAATTTATTGGGAGAAGTAACTATAGACTATGGCCAGGCAGATAGGATGGAGGATGTTTAGTTATTGCTTCCCAGGTAGTGTACATGCCACCTTAGGCTAGTTAATACAGAACAGACAGATTGAGTTAAGTTAATACTAGAAACAGTGCACCTTTGTTGCTGGTAACAAGAAAGCAGGCACTGATTAATAATGAATGAATAACTAACTAACTAACTAACTAACTAACTAACTAACTAACTAACTAACTAACTAACTAACTAACTAACTATCTAAATAAAACAAGGGAGAAAGAATTTTATACACACTGAATCTCACAGCCAACTCAAATACTACATTGACAGGACAAAAATGCCTTCAGTACTTCCGACCAATTATTTAATATGCCAGATGCAGCAACTTAGTCATCTGAAAACACCTTTGTCAAGCAGTACGTACAAGATTCCTTCTTTAAATCCACGGACGGCTTTGATAGGACTATTCTCCTGAACTCTGATCCTTCTTCCTTCTCACTTTCTTTGTAAGCTCTGGTATTTGTCCCATATAGCTTGGGCTACTGCTACAGTGACCTAATAATGAACATTGTACAACTGTAGACATAAATTTACCATAACAGTAGATGTTCATATAGATCAATGTTTCACCCATCCTCTCCCTACTTCCTCTATTTTGCTAATTTTATGCAAAGGTGTGCGATTTTTATTATTATTGTCACTATCTGGCAGGGCCCTAGCCTTCCTCTTCTGAGGTAAGAAAGCTTTGAAATTTTGTTGCCCTAGCCACTGATTTTTATACTGTTGTCCTCAGGCTGTAAAGTAATTAGGGTCTGTGGAAGGTGCCCTAAAGGTTTGGAAGATGTCCGGTTAGTCCAGTCCCTGGCAAGATGCCTCATATAGCTTAGGCTATTGGAACAGTGATCTCTTTGAAAATTCACTGAAAATTAATTTCATAGAAAACCTTCTCCATAAGAAATGTATCCTAAAAACATATTTTTGTAGGAGGAACCCCCCCCCACCACACCTCCTACCTGGGGGCTTTGCCCCAAACTTCCCTTACTTATATACACTTACTCCATGATTGTACAACTGCTGAGAAAATAAAGCCCACATATAGTAAATCAGTGGTTGAAAGCAAACACAGACACCTATAGATATACTGTGCTAATCTCACTTCCCTAATAACTCCTATGATAAGAAATGACACCATCACATACTTTCTATACACTTCTACACACACACACACACACACACACACACACACACACACACACACACACACACACACACACACACACACACACACACACACACACACACACACACACACACATATATATATATATATATATGTATATATATATATATATATATATATATATATAAAACAGCATATGTAAGTTTGGAATGCAGGAGTGTTCCACCCTGAAAAAACAAGTGTTATGAGAAAAGAGATGTTTGACATACTCTTTAGTCTTGTGTTCTTAGTTATTTATTTTGTGTGGGGGCTTTCTGGGGTTCACTATTGTGACTCTTGTTATTTCAACAGGGAGCATTAAAACACAGTGTTGCCTCCAGGCCTACAATATCGCCTGTTCATATTTACATTAATAATTGTAAAACCATGCTATGGACAATCTATTGAAAGACTTCATCTTAAAGATGGCATGATAAGCAGCACTACAGCATTTATCCTTGACCTCCGTCTAGTGCAGCTGAAGATGTATTACATATTAGTTCATATGTTCTATTGTACCATAATGTTTATAGTTCTCTAAATATCTCAACAAGCAAACACAGAATTTTGTCTTACATATAAGCATGCGTCTGTATGAACAAAGTGCTGCCAATGGCTATTCATGAATTTTGAGTGGTTACTGAGGTATTATAAATTATTTAAAAAGCATTACAACAATTAATATTTACTGTGTTTATTATACTTTAAAAATCATGTTTATATGCAGATTTTAGTGAATGCCTCCCTCCAGTGTAAAATTAGTTTGTGCAAAACAGTTTTCGAATTAGACTTCTTTAGCATGCATGGTTCTAAAAATATGAACATTTGTTATCAATTTTGAAGATATAACTTCATTTTTTCTGAAAAGGCTCAGGATACAA
Organism: Protopterus annectens; assembly: GCF_019279795.1. NCBI lineage: Eukaryota > Metazoa > Chordata > Ceratodontiformes > Protopteridae > Protopterus > Protopterus annectens. The sequence continues at coordinate 1,291,544,151 of NC_056733.1, read as the reverse complement.
ACATTTGAAGTTAAGATTATAAACTTACAGAACTTAACTAGGGGAAATGAGTTAACGGAGTTAGTCGATGTGGTCTGGGCCCTTACTCGGGATGCCTGCTGAGTGCCTACTTAGAGAGGTGCTTCACATACAAATAAATGGAAGCAGGGTTTGGGCATTAGCATTCATTTTCTGAAGGGCATGAAGTAAGAAACTCAAACGTATGTTGTGTCATTATTTAGTGACTTCAATCCTCAGTGATTTGCCAAAAAATCACAAATTGTATGAGGAACAGACCAAAAATATGGGAGGCAGGCTTAGAAATCTTACAGAAAACCTTTCACTGTGCAAGGCATTACAGATATTTTAAGCTAAGATACTTAGAAAGAAATGCCTTTAGTTCACTATCCTTCCATGTTCCCTGAAACCAAGGAAGAAGGTGGGGAACACAGTGAGACAGAGAGAACAACATGCATGTCTCAGAGATTTTATTACACTAGAATGCTTTATAATTCTACCATTCGGAAGATGTTTTCTATGCTCATATGCCTCTGGAAGCCCACCATAATATTATTGGCCTTGAACAAATTCATCTCTAGCATGTGTTCATTTTTTTCTGGTCTGGGACACTGCATTTATAGAGTGCTAATAGATCAAGGCATTTTCTTTTTTAAAATGTAGTCTAACTAGCTACAAAAGCACATGCCCTTGAACTTTGTTAGTGTTAACTCCAGCTCACTCATGCAGATGTTCAAAGAGTCCATAGTTTAACTAACTGTAAATTGAATGAACAGTGTTTTACCTAGACTAGAGTTCTAGTCTTATCTCAGAATGGTACTGCAGACTAATTTCAATCATATAAATAATTTTGTGTGTGAAACCTGACACTGGAAAATAATGTCATATCAACAAACATTAGGCAGTTTTAAGTAAATAAACAAGGTAGTGCTAGGCAATATAAATATAAAAATCTGAGAACAGTTGATGGCAGTTTCAGGGTGGACTTTACCCACGTGGCCATAGGTGCAGAGGTTCTGAAGCTCAGCGTTGACTATCAATGGATATGTAACAGAACTGTTGGAATGTAAAATAGGTACAAAGTTTTGGCAATAGAAATGGGTAGTAGGAAAACAACATTTACAACAAAGGTAGAAAGTACACTAGTGACTAGTACAGAGCTTCATCCCATGGAAAGCTGTGCTAAAATTATGCTGATGAAGTCAGATATTCATTTGTTACAAGTTATGTATACTTAAATAGGTACACACACTTTTTCCTTTTTATTTTCTCCAAACCGTTTGGGTTTCTAAGACCATGAAAGAAACCTCATTCCTAAGTCAAACTACGATTAAAGTTCATGAAATTAGAATCGTTTCAATCTTTGATGTCAGCCAGACGTGCTCTTGGCAGCACCTGCAATGTGCCCAGTAATGACTCCTCCTGCAGTTTGGACGGAGTTACATGTATTGGTAATATATCTAAATATGATTGCTGATTCTTTTTTATTAAGACCCGTTGCTCCCACTACTATTGGAACTGTCTGGGTATCTTTCTTCCATGTTGCACTCATTTCTGCCTGCAAATCTTGATACTTTACGACTTTGTGCCTCTCTGCACGCAAGCCACTGTAGTCACTGGGTATGGCGATTTCAATGATCAATGCTATTTTTGTCTTCTTTTCATGGACCACTATATCCGGTTTTCTAGCATCTATTTTTGAACTGTTGGTAACGAATGATCCCACCTAATGTAGACCATCATTTTCTGTGATGCTTTGTGGGTCATGTTTCCAGTGTTTTTTAGCCATTTCATTTCAGTACCATAATGTTTGCACAATCCTCAGTGCAACAGTCTTGCCACATTATTATGCCTTTCAGTATACAGTCCTTCTACCATTAGTATGTCACAACCAGCATGAAGTGTGCAACTGTTTCCATTTCTGTTTTACAAAACCTACATTTGTCTTTCTCCTACATGTTCAATGGACTTTGTAAACCAATGTGTACGTATACCACTATCTTGTGCCACCAATATTAACCTTTCATCTCTTGATTTGAATTTACCGCTCCTTAACCATTCCTGCATTCATTCCTGATCAACATGAGGTTCTTCCAGAAGTTTTCTATACTTGCAACTATATTTATGCATTTTCCACATTTCTTGCCTTCTCATCTGCTCCTTCACCTTATATTCTTTCTTTCTTTTGTTTTTTGGCACATTCAGTTGCTGGCTGATTTTTACCTACTTTTGGATTGATTTCCATTCCTGCTTGACATCAGTATGCTTCTGCTAGCCTAACCAGGGAAGTCATCTTAGACTTATTCTCCTCATGCTTCAAAACTTTCACTACATTTGGGTCTTGTGAGGTCAGCAGATGTGTGGAGTCCCATAATTGCAGATCTATACATGTAATCAATTTCAAGGAGGCCCATCCCTCCTTCAGAACGGGGAATATATAATCTTGGTATGCACTGATTTTTATAAATCATTTGGTAAGCATGAAGCATCCTTTGTGTTTTCCTATCAAATCTATCCAACATGTTTTTGGGCCAGTCAATCACTCCTAAACTGTAAGTTAGCACAGGAAGATCAAATTCATTTATAACTTGGATTTTGCTCCGAGATGTCAGTGCTGTTTTCAGGATTAATTTAAGTCTTCTAAGGTATTCCTTCACTAAGTTTTATTCACATTTGTTAATCTTTTATTGTTGGTTCTTCATCAGTTCCCAAATATTTATACACTCCCTCTTGCTCAAGTTCTTTTATTTCACATTCTTGTCCCAAACTGATGTTTTCTTGGTGCTGCAGTTTTCCTGCTTTAAAGGTTGCTTTTGCACATTTATCAAGACCAAATGACATTCTTATATTATCTGAAAAAGCTTTGACAACTTGCAGTTGTGCTTTCAGTTCCTTATCTGATAAGCTATACAGTTTTAAATCATCGACAAAGAGAAGATGAGAAGTCTTTACATTTAGTTGTTTTCTAGGAGCCAAATTATAGCCATGGCCTAAGCTGTTAAGTAGACAGCTTAATGGGTTAAGGCAAGGCAAAATATCAGTGGAGACAGAGAGTCACTGTGGAATATCCGCCTTTTGAATTTTTATCACTGGAATAATAATTGTCCTTTATTGTGGCTTAATTGTAACGTGGTCTGCCACTGTTTCAGGTCACTTAAATGTAGTCGATCAGTGTAGGGTGCATCTTATACATTTTTAAGCATTCTTTTATCCGCGGATGTGGGATAATATCAAAGACTTAGATCCTTTCCCTTTTTACAGTTCTCCACTATGACTTTATTTACCAACAAATGATCCTTTGTTCCATATGACTTTCTTTTATTACCCTTTTGTTCTACAGCCATAATTGAGTTTTCTTCTAAATGACTATAAACTCTGTCGGCATCAATTCCAGTGTATAGTTTATACATCGTCAGAAGACAAGTTATTGGTCTATAATTTTTAGGGTAGCTTGCAGGTTCACTCTTATGTAGGAACATTGCTTTTCCTGTTGTTAGTCAGGTTGGTGTCTGTTCAGGGTGCACATATAAATACTTCATACTCATGGCTAAATTTTCATACAAAGATGTTAATAGTTTTAACCAGAAGTTAGGTATTGCATCTGGGCCTGGAGTTTCCCAGTTAGAGGCTTTTCTTAACTTTGTTTCAATCTCTCTGACTGCTACTTCATCCTATTTCATATCCTGTACCTTTAAACTTCTTATTCTTTCTTTTACTTCTTCTATCCATTTAGCATCTTTGTTATGTTCCACAGGATCTTCATAGATACTTCTCCAAAATGCATTTGTTTGAGGATCTGAAACATTTAAGTGTGACAAATAAGCAAAAAAAAAAAATAAAAAATCAGGAAGGGGGCAAATATTTTTTCATTGTACTGTAGATGGAATGTTATTTTGTCATAACTTTTTTTTTTTTTGATAACTCTAGAGCACAAAAACAGCACAATGACTCTGGCAACTGAAGGTAAAAAAGGTTGCTACCAAGCTTAGGGAGCATGTAGCAAGGAAAATAATTGGATATCCTGTAGGGGTATTAGAAATATTTTGGGAAAAAAGTATAACTGGAAATATTTATGGGAGAATTAAATATGCCAAGGTCAGAGGTAGATAAGGCTCGATTATTAACAGTTAGTATGTGGAGATGAGATAAAAATGGTGATGTTTAACCAATCTACAGGAGAGTCTCCAGAGAAGAAGAAAACAAAGATCTGGAAGGTTGTTTTAACCATTTTTTTTTAAAAGGAGGGGAAGCACCAACATCCTGGAATGGCTGTAATACCCAAAAATGGCAAAGACCCATAAGATCCAGCTTTGTTTAATCCCATTTTGATTCTAAACCATGATTACAAAGTATCTATAATGGCTAAAAACAATGACAAAGGTGTTGCCAGAATTGCTAGATATGGATCAGTGTGGCTTTGTGGAGGAGAGGAAATCATTAGACAACATTAATAAACAATGATCCAGAGGGAAGCAGAACATAAGAATACAGTGCTGCTGCTGGGTCTAGATTCACCAAAAGCATTTGACAGAGTAAGCTGGAATTTTTGAGTAGGGCAATGGAAACATTTACATTCCCTGACACAATAATATTGTTAATTAGGAGGATGTATGGGAGATTGGAAGTAAAAATTAAAGTGGGACGTCCTCTCTGATAAGGTCCCTCTGAACAGAGGAACTAGGCAGAGATGTCCTCTCTCCTTTGTTTTTGGCTTTTTTTTCTCTGCCAGTGATTCTAAACACAAAGGACTCAGAAATTCAAGGATGTAACTGGTATGACAATAAAAAAGTTGGCTTTATTAGCAGATTATATTTTGTACCTGGTAAAACCAGAAAAGGACATCTCAGTGTTGTGGAACATTCTGAGACAGTTTTCAAGTCTTTTTGGGATGTAAAATCAGTGAAGACGAAACAAAGGCTATAGCTGTAAACTGTGAACCCAGTCATGAATTGGTTCAGTAGCCATATTTATAGAAACATGATAAAATGAAATATTTAAGAGTATGGGTTAAAAAGGATTCTGTTATGGCAGCTAAGGATATATGGAAAGAATAACAAGCTAATATAAAAACCTGAGGAACTGTAAGCTCTTATTTATGGGTATGGATGGCAAGATAGAAGCAATGAAAATGTTTAGTACCTTTAGTTTTATAAACAGGCCAGGCATATTTTTATCAACCAAAGGAGAAGTTGTAGATGGCAATTAAGAGTTGAAGAATTTTATCTGAGAGGGGAAGAGAGCAAGAGTTGACTGGGATAAATTGATCCTTCTGGTAGAACAAGGTGGTTTGGGATTACCTCTACATAGCACAAGCAGAAAGCTGTAGTTCAGAGTGGAAAAAGGTGATTATGTAAACAGGGGTGAAGCTCAAGAAATAAGGAGATACTGGGATTTTGGATGTAGCTCCTCAACAAGAATAACAATGACCATACAGAATATTATATTTATAAAGAAGCAGAAAATGTTTTAACAACTAAATAAACACTGAAATGGAGAATGGAGATTCTGCAGATGAGGATGACTCTAATTAGGGGTACAGAGACTAGGCAAGAGGCAGCAAAAATTTACTGAAGAAAGCTGGCACAGGAATCAAGGTATTGGGAGCAAATAATTAGAGTGGGAAAGGTAATGGAAATGGAAGATGCTAAGAATACATTTGGACTGCAGGCTAGAGACTGCCTTCCATATAAGGATTGATATCTGAGTTATAGGCAAATAGAAAGGGATAGAGAATTCCTAAGTATGAAAGATAGGGGATATTAGAGTTTCAGTTTTAGAAGCTGCTGTTTAAAAAGATTAGTAGGGTGTACACAATATTGCATGATAACTATAGGAATCAATTGAGGAGTTCAGAAAAGATAGAGAAGAGATTGGATAAGGAATTTGCAGGGGAATAATGGGAGGGCATATGTATGGCTCCCAAGTATTTGACAAAGTCTAAAAGATTTATTTTTGCTTGAGTATTTGCATGGGTGTTTTTATACCCCTACAGGCTCCAGAAAATATTTCCTCGGGTAATTTGCAAATGTTGGAGGTGTGATGGGGAAAGACATAATTGGAAGTACATGTTTGGGAGTGTAATGAGTTGGCAGGCTTAATTCCCTGCAAACTACTCTGTCAGAAGTACTGGGTGAGCAAATTGATGTAACTAAGTAAATTGTTTTTTGGGCTGTCATACAAGATCTGAATTGCCTAGACATAATAAGACCTTGCTAAGTTAAATTCTGGTGGATGCCTAAAAAGCAATTACTAGAAAATGGAAATCCAATTCTAAACCAGCTGTGTTTTTGAAGTAGGGTATATAGCAACAGAAATTAAAAAAAAGTGGAATCTTTAGAGTAAGGATAGTAATAAATGGTAATTTTGTCAACAATACATGCAGAATAATATTTTGGGAGGAAATATGAGGTTTAAGGGAAGGCAAGAGGTGAATGAGTTTTATGTAATGTTGGATTTGGCAAAGAGTGTACACAAGATTATATGTGATGTATGATTTTTAACTGCGAATGTCAGTATGTTTTTTCATTTTTATAGATTTATAATTCTTTGTCATGTGATAATGTAATAAAAATGGTTAAGAAAAATAGAATTTTCCCAAATGTTTTCTCACTTGGAGGTACCTTCAACTTGGATAATCTTATAACCGTGATCACCATATATGCTGCAACTCTCTGGTAGCACGGCTTAAGTTGTATAGTCACATCAGAGTCCAGTTTGTATATGAAAGGTATGGAAATTGCATATGTTCTCTTAATATTATCCTTTCAAGAAATCTCAAGCTACTGTTGTTTTTTTAAGCATTTCTGGACATGCGTATTGGTAATTCTTTAGTTTCTTTGGTCTGTCTGATCACTGAGTCTTCTGTCTCAAGGTCAGTGTTTTGTGAGCTTTGTATTTTGAAACCCCCACATAAGCACATTTTCTCCTTTTTCTGTATCTACTTAGTTCAAGCCCCAGCTGCTTGCAGACCATAGTATCACAGCCAAGGAATCAAGAGTGCTGCAGCTCACTTGGGCTGCTGCTTGTCCTCAGACTCAGTTTCTTCTGGTAATTTGTCAGTAATGTTTGAGATAGTGGCGTTGCCATACCTTGCTCAAGCACATTATTTCAGTCTAAGTAGACTGACTGCTGCAGCTGTTGGTAGGGAGTTGGGGGGTAGGAGGTTAGGTTAGATTTTTGGACAGCAGTTGGGAGAGAGTTTGTTATAGGGAGATTTAGGTGTAGGGAGCAGGAGTGGCATTATTAGGGTTATGAAACAATCTGTGAATTTGGGTTTAGAGCTAGAGTCATAGGTCTGAGAAGGGGGTATGCAGTAGGATCTGACTAGTGGGAGTTGAGGCACTTGCTGTTAAGTGCAAGTAGCAGTGAGCAAGTGTGTTTCAGGCTAATAGCATGTGACCTGTTGTAGACCTCCATTTTCTTAATATATCCATGCTGTGCAGTTATCTGTTTTTATATTTGTTGATATTCCATTTAGTCATGGCAGTTAAAAAGGGGAACAGCTTAGTCATCCAGATCAGTTATCTAGTTCATTTAGTTCTTGACAACTTGGAAGTGTCTTTGCTGATTTTTCTATAGAAATGCTAAATTTGGTTTGTTTTCCTTTCTTTAGTATTTTTCATAGGCACAAACATTTCACTAATGTTGAGTCATTTTACTGAGTGTGGTGCTCTCATCAGCCCTGCTGCAGTTGTAGTCTACCGTATTTTATCACTGCTTATAATGCGTTTGTTGAAACCTAAATGTTGGTTGTACAAGTAATGTAGACTTGAAATCTGTTTTTCCAAGAAATGTGTCTGCAATTTAAAAGGCAGAAATGTCAAAGGTTATGCAGTTCATATTCTTTATGTTAACGGAATGACTATTGACTTTGAATAGATTATTGGCATATAGGGAGAGTATTCCTCTATCATTTTGTGGCTGTTAACATTTAATGTGTTTAATGGTAAGAAAGGATAAGAATTGTTACACAGAAGTTTCCATGTGACACTGTTGGTATTACGAAGATGTCCCTGTGGCTAGTGTGTGTGTAATATATATATATATATATATATATATATATATATATATATATATATATATATATATCTATATATATATATGTGTGTGTGTATATATATATATATATATATATATATATATATATATATATATATATATATGTATACTCCAGTTTCAAATCTCAAAATACTATAATATTGAATTGCAATATCTCGAGATGAGAATGTTGAAACTACAGTTTTTAGAAACTGCATATTAACGCATGTTACGTTGCCGAAGCTGGAGTAGTTGTAGTGCGATCTGTTGTGTGTGGTGTGCTGTCACTATAAGGTATAGTGTGTTCTGGGATTTAAACATGGCGATCAATATGTAGTTATGTATGGAGATGCAGGTAGGTTTGTAGTATGTTTGGGGTTTTGGGTATGAATGTGTTGTTTTTGTGTTTTTTGGGAAGTGGTAGTTGATGGTGTGTATGTTTGTGTGTGGAAGTGTTGATTGTGTTTTTTGTATATGTGTAGTGTGTGTTTCTCTTGGGTATATGTTTGGCAGTGTGTTATGGAAGTGTAGGATGCATAGAAATGGGTTTGTGTTTGTGGTACAACCTCAGAGTTGATGTATTTAAGTAGGGGGTGTGTGGGGGGGGGTGCAGGATGGATTGCCCCCCTGCTTATATTTAGACTACTTGGGTTTTGTTGGTGTTGGGTGTGTGTGTTTATTTGTTGTGGTGTACAAAGGAAGGTTGTGGAGGATTTATCAAAAAACAAAGCATCGCATACTGGAAATTCGGTATTATGTACTTTCAGTATTGTGACTTTTTTTTTTATTTTTCATTGTAGTGGCCTTTAGACATTCTCGTCTCAAAATACTGAAATTTGATATTTCAGTATTTTGAAATTTGAAATTGAACCCATATATCTATCTAGGGCAGACAAGCAGATGATTTAAAACTGGACTGCAGGAACCCATTTGCAGCATTAAGCCTTATAAAGAAACCAGTTCTGTTGCAACACATTTCTGTCAGCATCACATACTAACAGTGAATTATTGGAGGTAACAAGTGCTGCAAATTGCACCTGTCGCCCCTGGGATTCCGGATACTGGCTAAGGCTATTGCAGCCAATATAGTGCCTTTTTTAGGCAAGGTTCAAATGACAAATTCACCACAGTAACAGGAACAGGCAAGCAAAAACTGAGGGTAATGCTACTCAATGCTAGAAGTCTAAATCTCAAAATGCACTCACTCGAGGCACTCCTTAAAATGGAGAACATCAATATCTGTGCAGTGACTGAGACCTGGTTCAAGGCTCTAGAGAGCACCCTTGCATTACCAGGCTATAACTCATACCACACTTTTTGGCCATCTAACCTGGACCAGAACACCAAAGGCGGAGGTGTGTCCATATTCATTAAGGATATCCACACCTCCAGGCTAGTTGCGCAGCATAATGCATCCGAGGTTATCCAAGTGCAACTAACTCTGGGAAAAACTGCAATCCAAATTGTAGCTTGCTACAGATCCCCCACCATGCCCCAGGATTCCCACTCCTCTTTTCTTGATATACTGTTAATATCAGGGTTCAACCAAACACCCTAATAATGGGTGATTTCAACTACCCCACCATTAACTGGGAAAAGTACTCATTTACCAACTCCTTCACTCAACGCTTTCTAGAATTCATAAATTCCAATTCCTTGGATCAACCTATCCACACCCCCACCAGGGGCAATAATATCCTCGAGCTGGTCATTACCAACATGAGTGACCGGTGTTCCACAACTGAAATCAACTCCTCGTTGATTGGATCCGATCATAAGTTAATCACCCAAGATATCCGCATCCCGCCCCCACCCACCATTAAGGAAACAACAATAAAAAATTTCTCCAAAGCCAACTTCATGCTTCTTAAGACAGAAGTGGCGAACTTCATGACCCATGCAGATGGACAATACAGTTACAACTGCTGAATCCTATACAAATGCACTCTATAAGCACTTACACTTGTGCATGGATCGTGCTATCCCAAACAGAACCAAGATGCTATCCTCTAAAAAAAGGAAGCCAATCTGGTGGTCCCCTGCCATAAACAAACTCTACAAAAGAAGGAAGAAACTGTTGCAAAAGAAAGTAAAATCCCATGAGTGGAGGAGCTCCCTGGTCAGCCTCAGTAAGAAGCTGAGATTCCTTATAAGATCCTCCAAAGCTAGCTATGAAAACAAAATTGCCACTGATTCTAAGGGCAACCACAAAGCATTCTATGGCTATGTCAAGAATCTCAATGGCAACACCCAGATCTGCTCTGAGTTACAGCCCAATGGCACGAAAATTACAGAACCAACTGATATTGCCATCATCCTGGCAGATAGGTTCAGTGCTAACTTTACCACCCTCTCACACCCTAAATGGCCCATATCTATACAGGAAGAATGCAGAGTCCCTGTAATCACATCTATGCAGGTAAAAGCTGCACTCTCTAAAACCAAAAACACAGAATCCATGGGACCGGACAACATCCCAGGCTGCGTTTTACTCGAACTTCAGAACGAACTGGCTCCCTACCTAAGCACCACAATCATAATTTCATGTCAGGCTTTGTGCCCACTGAATGGCACACAGCAACAGTTATCGCACTCCACAAAGGGGGAACTACCACTGATCCTGGGAACTATCGCCCTGTTAGCCTGATGAGCCTGGTCTGCAAGGCCATGGAACGTATCATCATGGAACTCATAAACAAAGACATTGGTAACCTCCAAACTCTGGACCCCATCCAGTTTGGGTTTGTGAAAAGCATATCATGCCTTCTGAACCTGATTGGCTTCTTTGAGGCAGTCACCAAAGCCGTAAATGAGGGTAAGGTGGTTCACACAGCCTATCTTGACTTCGCCAAGGCTTTCGATACCATCCCCTATTCTGGAATTATAGCTAAACTCACTAAACTAAGTATAAATCCCTACATCACAAGATGGGTTGCCAACTGGCTCACTGACAGAACCCACACTGTAAAAGTTGCAGACTCCCAATCTGACTTCAAACCAGTGATAAGTGTAGTACCACAGGGTTCAGTCCTGGGACCTCTCCTGTATGGTATCTACTTCTCAAGTACAGGCTAACACAGAAGGCCTCTGGCTAACTAAGTTCACAGATGACTGCAAACTAGGAGCCATAGTCAATTCCCCAAATGATGTGGACATCCTACAGAAGGGCCTCACTGAGACAGATGCCTGGTGTCAGAGGCATGGCCTCAAGCTCAATACCAAAAGTGCATTGTCATCCCCATTTGGTAAAAACTCTATACCTATGAACTACCACATAAATGGCAGTCTACTTAATGCCGAATGTGTGATAAGAGACCTTGGGACCCAGGTGGACAGTAGTCTCTTATTTGATAATCATGTCGCCACAGTAGTCAGGAAATCCTTCTATGTGGCACACCTCATCACAAAAGGGTTCTCATCCAGGAAATCCATTGTTCCCCTCTACTCGGCACTCATTGGACCCATTATAGAGTATAACGCCCCTTTTGGAATATTCCTCACAAGACATCTGCAGCAGCTGGAAAGGCCACAGAAGTACCTCACAAAGAGGATTACTGGCCTCAAACAGATGCCCTACACTGACCATCTCAAAAACCTCCAGCTTTACTCTGTAGCATATCGCCTACATATTGCATAGGAGATCTCTGCCTAACATATAAAGCTATGTTAAACCCAGAGCTGTTGGACATGCTACACCTTAAGAAATCCCAATCCCTCTGAGCTACACGCTCTAGGGACCTAAACCTTGTCACCACAATTAACAGGACATGCTGGAGGGATAGAATCCTGTCCCAGAGACTTCTATACTCTAGAACAAGCTACCCATCTAAGTCAAGCAAAGTTACCCATTAGCACTCTTGAAGAAAAATCTTTGAGTGGATAGGAAATGGGAAATACACCCCGGGAATCACTAATGTGGCTCTGCTCGACAGGGGCACAGGAAATTAACTTACTCTTATAACAGTGACACTTCTTGTCTTAATTGCTTTATAGTTTTCTGTATTCAATACTTCCATGATGGTATTCAATTTCTCCCCTTCCTTTCCCTTGCTACCATGTGTTTTTGTAGTAGACTTTTATCAGATATTAATTTAGCTACACAATATATCCTATTTATTTCTGTTATATCACATGTATCTCTATGGGCACTCCTAACTACTGTGTTCTTTTATTTTATCAAACTTCTGACTTTTTGGGTTTTATTGACCTTCTGTAGTCTATTTTTTCTTTCATTGATCTTAATATGTCTACCTCTATTAAATCAACTAGCTCTTCTCTTAGCTCATTTTCTTCTAAACTGAGGGCACATTTTTTGTCCTCCATTTTCTGTGGGCATTCTGTAGAAAGCTCTATACCATCTTCCTGTGGCACATTCTCTTCAGTTCCATTTTGTGTCATCCGTTGCTCTGTCATATGGGAACTCACTGGCCTCTTACTCCTCAACATTGACAGCGTCAGAGTTTCCCACATTTTCCTGTTCCTTCCCTTGCTGTGCAGATTCAAGTGAATGTTGATACTGGTTTCCTGTGGAAGGCTCCAAACTATCTTCATATGTTAACTGACCAATTGCTTCTCGTTCCACTGTTTTCCTCTTAATTTGGAGGTTCATTGCTCTATCCTGTTGTGGTGCTTTTTGAATTAGATTTTCTACACTGAATCCATCACTTCAGAAGTACTCCATGACCTCAGTTTCTATTTCTTTAACTTCTCCATTACTAATCTCCTTTTCTACTTTTCCTCTTTGTTTTCTTATTGTTGTATTGTAAAGTTTTCCATGTCCTGATCCCTTTGCCTGTACTTCTCTTCAAATATCTTTGGTGCTGCTCTTTTTGTATTGAGTAGTTTTGCTTTTTCCTTTGCATAGATATTACACCATATTAAATCTTTTTCTTTCACACATTCATATTTCTTCTTCAGATGTTTCCTGATCTTCCTGTTTCTCCTTATTTTGGGGACTTGTTCCATCATGCTGTGATGTAACCTGTGTTAGACCTTCTACACCAAATCCTTCACAATGTAGGCACTCCATAATTTCATTTTCTATATTTTTTAACTTCTACTTTACTAATCTTCTTTTCTGCATTTCCTCTTTGTGATATTATTTTATTTTTTTGTTGTGAAATTTTCCATGTCTGGATGCCTTTGCCTGTATTTCTCTTCAAATATCTTTGGGGCTGTCTTTTTTATGTTGATTAATTTGGCTTTCTCCTTTGCATTAATATTGCAACATATCAACTCTTTCTTTCCCATGTCCATATTTATTTTTCATACTTTTCAAAAACATCTAGGTTTTGTTGTTTATATTTGTGCACTTTTTCAGATGCTTCTTTTTCCAAACAAATCAAAGTTTATTGGTCTAAATACTGTTTTTCACAAATCTGTTGTATTAATGACCAGAATTTTTTTTGAAGCTTCTGACAGTTTTTCTATTGGAAGTGTTTTTCTTTCCTCTAATTTCTCTCCTAATCTTTTTGTATATCTTGTGTCTGGAAATTCTGGGGTTTTTGCATAATAGTAACGATACATCATTTCTTTCTTATCCTCAATAATCCACTTTATCGTCTTTATGGCTCTTCTTTGGCCTATCAGTTTTAGTGATTTTTGTGGATTGCTATTTCCTTCTACAACAGTGGGGCCATCCTCTCCCTGGGCCTGTTCTTGCCCCATTATAGGAATGTTTCCATATTTTGAAGATTCTACACTGTCATTTCTTCCAGTCCTGGCACCAGTGTGCCTATCAGGATTGGTCACTTTTTTATCCTGGGTCTTGTGCACCCAGCTATCTTTTTTTAATTTTTGACCTACTTTTGTCCATGATATTTGCTATATAAATACAGTCTATATAGCAGTGTTGTCTTGGTGAGATTTTTTGAAAAACAGGGTCTACTTCGTGAAGGTATTCGCCAAGACTTGAGGATGAATTAAATTTCAGCAATACTACTCTCCTTTGCTTGCTGACTTATCTCTCCATTTGGACCCTTTTTTCCTGCATGGAAGATTTGAATGATATACAGTTAGTTGACAATAGCACTGAGGAAAGCAACACAAATAATGCCAAGCACAGAAAACATCAGAGTGATCCAGCATGAACATACTAAATAAATAAAATACAGCAGAAATAACACATGACAAGAATCATACTCTGAATGTGCTTAGATTTGGCACTACACTCACATAGTCTGCTGAGCTAACATTATAAGAGGGGCAGAACTTCAGAAAATAACCTAACATTGTATGTTACAGAATAGCCCCTGGCACCATCAGGAAAAGATGGTCAGTGAAATGGGGAGATGAAACTGAGCAAAAAGCATCAGCTGAAAGGGCATGCAATTTCATTCTACATTTCAGGAGTCCTCAGGACAAAAATAATCACATATATCATATAATAGTCAATCAACTGCAATTGTAAAAAAAAATTTCAGGACTAGGGTATATTTTTTAATTCAGTATAGCAACCATACAACCAGAATCAGAATCAGAATCACATTTATTGGCCAAGTATGCATGCATTCAAGGAATTTGACTCTGGTTTCAGTGACTCTCCAAGTATGAATAAAAATAAATAAAAATAAAATAAATAAATAAATAAAAATACTGCAGAATCCTCTGAGGCTTGGGAAAAAGAATTCCCTAACCTAATAAGCTGAGTTGTGTATGCGATTCTTATGGCTAGGCTTGTATAGGCCCTAGGGCTGATAGCGTAGTACCAACCTATGAACCTATGAACCTATGAGTTAATCGTTTATGAACTTGATGGCCTGTGGAAAAAAACTTCTTATAACTGCTTGTTTTGGTGCTGGGTGATGGTAATAGTTCAAAAAGATGGTGGCCTGGATGTGAAGGGTCAGTAATGATTTTCCCTGCTGTTTTCATGACTCTGGAATAGTACAGGTCCTGTAAGGAGGGCAAGCTAGCACCAATGATATTTTCAGCAGACCTGACTATTCAATGTAACCTATTCCTGTCATGATTAGACAAAGATCCAAACCACACTATTATGGATGAGCTGAGAACAGACTCAATGACTGTTGTATAGAACTGAATCAACAGGTCCTGTAGGAGGTTGAACTTCTTCAGCTGTCGCAGAAAGTACATTCACTGTTGTGCCTTTTTTATGATGGATCCTACATTGGTCTCCCACTTCAAGTCCCAGGAGATTATAGATCCCAAAAACTTGAAGGATTCCACAACTGACACAGCAGTATTAAATATAAAGAGGGAGGATAATATTGTAGCACCACTCCTAAAGTCCACTGTCATCTTCACAGTTTTAAGCGTGTTCAGTTCCAGATTATTCTGACTACACCAAACGACCAGCTGCTCAACCTCCCATCTGTATGCAGACTCATCACGATTCCTGATGAGCCCAATGATAGTTGTATGATCTACGTATTTAATACGTTTGACAGAGGGGTCCTTAGAGGTGCAGTCATTAGTGTAGCAAGAGAACAGCAGTGAGGACAGCACACATCCCTGGGTTGCACCTGTATTGATGGTGCGACACGTAGATGTAAATTTCCCCAGTTTCACTTGCTGTTTCCTATTGGTTAGAAACTTGGTGATCCATTGACAGGTGGAAGCAGGAACAGAAATCTGGAAGAGTTTCAAGTGAAGAAATTCTGGAATTATTATATTAAATGCAGAGCTGAAGTCCACAAACAGAATCCTTGTATATGTCCCTAGGTTGTCAAGATGTTGTAAGATATAGTGCAGGTCCATATTAACTGCATCATCCACTGACTGGTTCTCTTGATAAGCAAACTGAAGGGGGTCCAATGAATGTAATATCCTTCAAGTGAGCTAACAGCCTCTCAAAAGTCTTCATGACCACCAATGTCAAAGCAACAGGCCTGTAGTCATTCAGTCCTGTTGTAGTGGATTTTTTAGGCACTGGAATGATTGTGGCTTGTTTGAAACGTAAGGGAACTTCACACAGCTCTAATGACTTATTAAATATCTGAGTAAAAAGAGCAGCCAGTTGATAAGCACATGTTTTTAAACAAGAGGGTGAAACCCCATGTGGACCAACTGCTTTCGTAATTTGATGTCTTTTAAAAAAATTATAAACATCTGCCTCAGAGATAATTAATGCAGGATGAATGTGAGAATGTGCAGAAGAGAGAGTCATGTAAGTATGAAAACTGACAGAGCTGGTAACAGTGTCATTTGTAGCCTCAGGACTATCAAACCTGCAACAAAAAGCATTCAATTCATCAGCTATCTGATAATTAGCTGCAGTATAGGAGAATAGTTTTCTGTAGTTTGTAATGTTTTGTAGACCTTTCCACACCAATGCAGGATCACTGGCTAAAAACTGTTTCTTCAGCGTTTCAGAATAGTTCTTTTTAGCCACTTTGATTTCTTTTGTCAGTGTGTTCCTTGCCTGTTTAAAAAGTGTTCTATCCCCACTTGTATAGGCATCTTCCTTAGCTTGATGAAGCTGCTTATGTTTAGTAGTGTCTGCCAGTTCATGCAAGTTAGCATGAGAATCTTCAAAGACACTCCAATCTGTACAACCAAGGCAGGCTTACAGCTTCAGGTTTGCCTCAATAGTCCACCTACTCGCTGTACTGATCACAAGTTTAACAGATTATAACTTGCTCCTATAGATATATAGCCAGCCATAGGCCAACTAGGCGGCCACCTAGGGCTTGCTCTATCAGGGGCTATTTTCCAGTATTTATTTGGTGTAAGTAGACCAAGATGGGGTCACCAGGTGGTGTGGATGGGCACCATGGAGCCATTTTGCCTAGGGCATCAGTTGACCTAAGGCCACTTCTGTATAGATAGGAAGCAAATGAATAAGACAGTGGTCAGAAAAGCCCAAAGCTGCATGGGGACAACATGATAAGCAATTTTTAAGACTGTATAACAATGATTTAAGTGTGTTCCTATCTCTGGTAAGACACTGTATATGCTGTGTAAATTTAGGAAGTTCATGGCTGAGATTTGCCTTATTAAAATCCCCCAGAATAATCAGAAGGGAGTTTGGATAATTCTGCTTCAAGCACATTATCTTATCAGACAGTTTTTGTAGTGCTGCCCTCATGCTTGAGGTGGAATGTAAACACTGACCAGAATAAATGAAGAGAACTCTCAAGGTGAATAAAAAGGTATACAATTAACACAAAACATTTCTATGTCAGGACAACACATTTTACTTAACACTGTGGCATCATTACACCAACCTTCATTGATATAAAAGCAGATTCCACCTCCGTTACTCTTACCTGATGTCTACAATACTCTGTCCGCTTTGTAAAGTTGAAAGACAGACATATGCAATACAGAGTTCAGAATGGATTCATTTAGCCAGGTTTCTGTGCATAAGTGCATGGTAATGTGTTACTGTCCCTATATAGACCACATAGCTTTGATATCACTTGCAGGCATTTATCAAAGCAGAAGTTATGTTTAATGAAACTATTTAACAATAATATTTAATAGAATCTTAAGAAATATAAATACGTGCATCCATTTATTTATTTTCTAAAAGCAGTTTTATCCTATTTATGTGTATGGGGGAGTCACAACCTCTCACAGGAAGCTAGAGTGTCAAGTAGAAAAGCAGTCCTAGATAGGCCACCAGTCTTTTACAATAAATTTTATGTTACATTTACGAGCATAAGTAATTATTGTTGAAGCAATTTTGGTCTATGAAATGTCAAGTGTTTAAAGACATTATCTCAGATTTGCTATCCCTCCATGCAGGACTAGCTTAGTTCTGCATGGAGGCAGCCGTTTAGGAGCAGGACAGCAGCGCACCATGCAGAGTAATGAGGCACTCTGCCTGAGCTTCTAGTCTTACATGGAGCATGTAAGAGCGCAAGGGGCGTGTCTGAGAGCAGAGCTCTCCGAATATACATGCCCCCGCAAGGAAGAACAGCAGAAAGGGGTAAGAAATGAGCGATACTGCTCATAGGTGTCTGCATATCCCCACCAACAGTCCCCTTGTGTACAACAGCAACAAAAGTATACATAAATAAAATGAACAAACCCTTTATTTTTTTTTATAAATCCCATTTAAGTTAACAGTAGGTACGTGGGTGTGCCCATCACTTAGCTACGGTTAATGCAGCTTAAATGGCTGAAGTGGATAGCAAGGAAGATATATGCAAATGAAGCAGCATAACAATAGTGTAGTGGGCAGAGCATTCGCCTTGCGAGCAAGCATTTCCTGTTCGAGTCCCACTGCAGCACATTCCATTTTCCATGGCAAAGCACACTATGAGTAATATTTATGTTGCATAACCCACTAAATAACATATATTTATGAACTGGAGTACTGCAGTAAATGCACATGTTGTGAGGTGTCAGTGTCATAATGAATAAGGCACTAGTAAGCAGGTTTAAGCACAAATAAGCAGTAGTAAGCATATTTAAGCACTAGTAAGTGGGCTTAAGCCCATTTGTGCGGTGGTAAGCAATGCCTACACTGGTTAAGCAGTTCTAAAGCTAAGTCTCTGTAAGCAGATGTAACGGCAGGTTAGCAGTCCTTACCATCGCGCAAACCCACGCAAACCCTCTTACAAAGGCTCAAAAGTGCCGTAATCACTCTGTATCAAATGGCCCTTGTTCTGCCCAGCAACAAAATAAACAGCATCTGCAAGGCTCGAACCCAGGACCCTGCACATCATAGTCAAAATGATTTACCACGAAGCCATGTCAGATATACACAACCCTGATGTATTCACAAACATATCATCCAGTCCAGTCATTCAACAGTACAGAGAATGTATTCCAACATGTAGATATATGTGTGTGTGTGTAAATATATTAATATCTAAACAGATACAACGTATCTATATATGTAGATATATATGTATCTATATCTATTGAAATATATACATATATAGAAATATATATGAACATATATACATGCAAATGCCTACATCTATAGATATACATGTCTACATCTATATGTATAAATATATACAGCAGGTTTTATATATATATATATATATATATATATATATATATATATATATGTGTGTATATATATATATATATATATATATATATATATATATATATATATATATATATATATATATATATATACATCTGTAGAAAACAATGGGGAAATAACATAAACATATGTCCACATGCACCATTAATGGGGTTGAGAGGCCTCAAACAATATACATACATACATGCGTACATACAAATGTTTCAAGCACGAGCATTAAAGCCTTTCTAGCTTGCCAATATGCCAAAACACTTGTTCCCATAATAAATGTTCAGGCTGTTCTTAACAATATGTGAACTAGTAATAGTTTTAATGTAATTAGGTAGTCTGTTCCAAGCATCAGCTACTCTGTTGGAGTACCAATTAGTACACTTCTCATTCCTATAGAATCTTCTACATAGGCTATCTGACAATTCTGTAGTACTTTTTGATAACCCCAAACATTCCCAGAGGTTGTCCCTAAATACCCTATATACCTGAATAAGATTTCCTCTTACATATCTGTAAGAGACACTGTACAAGTTCAGATATTTTAGTATTTCAAATAACTTAGATTTTCACATCCATGGATGCCCTTAGTATATTTCTGCTGTACTCTTTCTAGTTTATTCATGCTTGTTTTCCTACAGGGTTTCCATATTGTTATTCCATACTCAAGTTTGGGTCTAATGTAACTAACAAGCAATGACTTCATTATGTTTGATTTCCTAGACTTTATAAATCTTTTTATACAACCAATAGTTCTATAAATATCATTAACCAATTGGTTGATATGATTAGAAAAACTCATAGATGACTCTACCCATATACCCAGGTCCTTAAATGAGTCTACAGTTTCATTCACTGTGTGCTGTATTAAATATTCACCTTTCAGTTTATGTCTCCAAATTCTCATATGCTTAGTGTTTGATGTATTTATCAACATATTATTCTCCTGTGCCCAAATGGTCAATTTAGTCAAATTATTTTGCAGACATGCCTTGTCTGTGACACTTGTAATCAGTTTACCCAATTTCAGGTCGTCAGCATATAGACTGTAGAACACCTCAGATAAAAAAAGTAAGATTTGAAAGATACAATCTAAACAAGTAAGGGCCTAGTACAGAGCCTTGTGGGACACCTTGACTGTAACCAAGGATTTCACCTGTCCAGTTGGTGTGTGATACTTGCCATGTCCTATTTGTAAGCCATGCAGCTATCCATCTTATCAACAGTACATCAATACACAGTTGTATTCATAGCCGGCCTTAGGCATTGGACAACTAGGTGGCCGCCTTGGGTGCAGCTCTATCAGGGGCACTTTTTCAGTATTTATTTGGTGTAGGTAGACCAGGATGGGGGCACCAGGTGGTGTGGGGGGGGGGGCACCATGGAGCTATTTTGCCTAGGGCACCAATTGACCTAAGGCCGCTCCTGGATGTTATTGATCAGCGTTTTGTGCATGACGCTGTCAAATGACGAAGTTAAATATATATAAATCACATCACAGAACAATTTTTCATTCATAGCTGTTATTATATTGTTATAGAACATCATGTTACAGGTGGTACTAGATCTATTTTCAATGTATGCATCCTGATATATGGTTTCAAGTCCCAACCTATCCAGTTCTAACAATAACTTATCCAGTATTACCTTCTCCATTATTTTTCCACAACATGAAAGTAGACTTAAGGGTCTATATGATTCTGGGTTTGTCCTACTCCCCTTTCCCTTAAAGACAGGTTTCTTTGTTTATTTGTGTCTTTTGGCTTTTAGGGGTCGCCACAGCGGAACTCCTGTCCGCTAATGATTGGCAGTTGATTTTTACATACCAGCTTGCCAGGCCTGACGCACAACCTTCAACGAAGGTATGCGTATTCACGCATGTCTCCACGCAGAAGACACTCTAGCCAAGAATCGAACCGGACAGCGTCTTACTGTGAGGCGACAACGCTACCGCAGCACCACCACCATGGTACAATAAGTGCATATCTCCAATCTTGAGGAATCTCCACATATTTATATAATCTAGTGAATAATAAATTTAATGGCAGTGTAAGTTCTTGCTTAAGTGTTCTCAGGTCATTGTTACTTATTCCGTCTCCTCCCTGCACTTTGTTTGGATCCAGTTTGCGCAGTTCTTTTTTCAATATAATCTAATTTGATTAAAATATCTGGGGTTACCTGGATGTCACTAAGTCAATTTATCACCCCTTTTGTGGAGCCAAACTGTTTTGTGTAAGATTTTGTAAATATATCTATAATCTGTTGTGTCTGAGAATAAATTTTAGAATCTGCACACAGTTTATCAATTTGTGTATCTTTACTCCTTCCACATCTTATATATCTATAACAAGGTTTCCTAATATGCTTAATATCTTTATATACATTTTCTTCAAAATTTTCTTGATCTTGTCTAACGCTATGCCTAATCTGTTTGTCCTGCTTGTTTATTTCAGTTTTCAAAGTTGTAGTTCAACCTCTCTTCCTTTTCTTATATTTTTTGTCTCTCACTTTAATCAAGTATCTTGTTCTTATGGAAATATACCCCCTGATGTTGCATGCCTAGATCCTGATGTTAAACATTTTTTGATTTTTTTGTACTCAAAACAATTTCTCTTTCAAAACTTTCCACATTCCATCTGCAGTTTTTCCACTGAACAGCTCACTCCAATTAATTTTATATAGCAACTGTTTTGCTTCCCTATAATCTGTAATTAACCTTCTGTGCATTGTCTTAGATTTCAGTTTGGCAGAATTATCTAGCAACAAATTAACCTTTATGACACCATGATCACTGCACATAAATGGTGGTAAAACTTGCATTTGTTGTTCCTGAATATACTCTGTGAATAATTTCTTTACTAACATTGTTGAATCAATATTATTCCAGTCTGTTTCTGGTAAATTTAAGTCCCCAGCTAATATTATTCTTCCCTCCTGTGTTTCATGTAAGAAATGTATGAATTCCTCTAGGTCATCTGCACTTAACTTTGGTGGTCTGTTCACTCCAACAATTGTTATACGTTCCAGGGGTGTCTTTGTTGTCACAGTTACACAGTCTATAGTATTGGTGTTGTCATTGAACACGTAATAATTACAAGTCTCATAGCTATCTTTAATCTGTATCATAACACCTCCATCTGATTTTTTGTTAGAATGTCTGTTACAGTAAAAACATTTATACCCTTACAGAACTGGTTTCCAGTCATTGTTCTTTAAGCATGTTTCACAAACTATAACAACATCAATCTTGTGGGACCTTAGCAAATTTTATAGGTTTTTATAGGTTGGTACTAGGCTATCAGCCCTAGGGCCTATACAAGCCTAGCCATAATAATTCCCTGGCTATTTCTTCCCACGTTATTTACTTCCCTGGACCCCTGTCTAGCAGGGCGACTGACGTGATCCCTGGGGTGTATTTCCTTTCTCCCATCCAGTCGTCAAGGTTCCTTTTGAAGAGGGCCAAAGAGACACTCTGCTTGACATGTATGGGCAATCTATTCCAGAGTCTGAGGAGTCTCTGGGTCAGAAACTTATTCCTCCAGCATGTTTTGTTTATTGTGATGACAAGGTTTAGATCCATGGAGTGTGTGGCTCTGAGGGATTGGGATTTCTTTAAGTGTAGCATGTCCAACAGCTCTGGGTTTGACATGGCCTTGTATGTTAAGCAGAGATCGCCTCTGAGTAGACGATATGCGACAGAGTATAGCTGGAGTTTTTTAAGGTGGTCAGCATAGGGCATCTGATTTAGGCCTGTGATTCTTTTAGTGAGGTATTTCTGCGGCCTTTCCAGTTGTTGCAGATGTCTTGAGAGGTACATACCAAATGGGGCGTTGTATTCTATAATGGGTCTAATGAGGGATGAGTACAGTGGGACAATGACCTCCTTTTTTCTGGATGAAAAGCCCTTAGTGATGAGGTGTGCCACATAGAAGGATTTCCTGACTGTTGTGGCAATGTGGTTATCGAAAGTGAGACCACTGTCTACCTGTGTCCCTAAGTCTCTTATCACCCTTTCGGTGTTTAGTGTACTGCCACCTATATGGTAATTCACGGATACATGTTTTTTCCCAAAGGGGATAACTATACATTTCTTGGCATTGAGCTTGAGCCCATGGCTCTGGCACCAAGCATCTGTTTCTGTAAGGCCCTTTTGTAGAGTATCCACATCATCTGGGGATTCAATAATGGCTCCCAGTTTGCAGTCATCTGCGAACTTTGTTAGCCAGAGTCCCTTAGGGTTGACCTGTACTTCAGAGAAGTAGATGCCAAACAAGAGCGGCCCCAGGACTGAACTCTGAGGTACTCCACTTGTCACTTGTCTGGAGCTGGATTTGGATTTGGCTACTTTTACAGTGTGGGTTCTATCAGTAAGCCAGTTAGCAACCCATTGGGTGACGTAGGGATTAATGCCCAGCTTAGTAAGTTTATCTATGATTCCAGAGTGGGGGATGGTGTCAAAGGCCTTGGCAAGGTCTAGATAGGCTGTGTGGATCACCTTACCCTTGTCCATGGCTCTGGAGACTGATTCGAAGAAGTCAATCAGGTTCAGGAGACAAGATCGGCCCTTCACAAACCCAAACTGGGTGGGGTCCTGTGTTTGAAGGTTGCCAATGTCTTTGTTTATAAGTTCCATGATAATACACTCCATGGCCTTGCAGATAAGGCTTGTCAGACTGATGGGACGGTAGTTTCTGGGATCCAAGGTGGATCCCCTCTTGTGGAGTGGGATAACTGTAGCTCTGCCCCACTCAGTAGGCACGAAACCTGAGGTGAGGCTATGATTAAACATGACACTTAGGTGAGGTGCCAGTTCATATTGCAGTTCATGTAGTACACAGCCCGGGATGTCATCTGGTCCCATGGATGCTGTATTCTTAACTTTGGAGAGTGCGTTTTTTACCTGTGTGGCCATTATTACCGGAATTTGGCAATCTTCTGGTATTGAGATGGGCCATTTAGGGGGTGAGAGGGGGGTGAAGTTGGCACTGAATCGATCTGCCAGGATATTGACAATATCCTTGGGATCAGTATATTTAATGCCATTCTGTTTTAGCTCAGAGCAGATCTGAGCATTGCCATTTAGATTATTAACATAGTTATAGAATGCCTTGTGGTTGTCTTTGGAATCTTTGGCAATTTTATTTTCATAACTAGCTTTGGAGGATTTTATGAGGGATCTCAGTTTCTTACTGAGGCTGGTAAGGGAGTTTTTTGCATCCTGGGATTTTCTTCTTTTCTGCAACAGTTTCTTCCTTTTGTTGTAAAGTTTGTTTATGGCAGGGGACCACCAGATTGGCTTCCTTTTTCTGGATGAGAGCATCTTGGTTCTATTTGGGATGGCACGATTCATGCATGAGTGGATGTGCTTGTACAGTGCCTTAGTGTAGGATTCAGCAGTTGAACTTTCAGTTCCCGTCTGCATGGGTGTCATGAAGTTTGTCACATCTGACTTGAGTAGCATGAAGTTGACTTTGGAGAAGTTTTTTATGGTGGTTTCTTTACTGGGGAGTGGGGATGGGATGTGAATGTTAAGGGTGATTAGCTTATGGTCAGACCTGACTAATGAGGGGGTGACCATAGGTATGGAGCATCAATTTTCCATGTTGGTAATGACCAGGTCTAGGATATTGGAGCCCCTGGTAGGACTATGGATTAGTTGATCCAGGGCATTGGAATTTATGAATTCCAAGAACCGTTGTGCAAAGGTGTTGGTACATGAGTAGTTTTCCCAGTTAATGGCAGGGTAGTTATAATCACCCAGTATTAGGGCGTTTGGTTCTATCTTAATATTTTCCAGTATGTTTATAAAGGTGTAGTGAGAATCTTGGGGTATGGTGGGGGATCTATAGCAAGCTACAATTTGGATTGCAGTCTTACCTAGTGTTAGTTGCACCTGGAGAATTTCAGACACATTGTGTTGGGCAACTAGCCTGGTGGTGTGAATTTCCTTGGTGAATATTGACACTCCTCCACCTTTAGTATTTCAGTCCTGGTTTGGTGGCCGAAATGTGTGGTAAGAGTTGTAGCCTGGTATTGCAGGGGTGCTTTCCGGAGCCTTGAACCAGGTCTCAGTTACTGCACAGATATCGATGTTCTCCATTTTTAGGAGTGCCTCAAGAGAGTGCATTTTGAGGTTTAGACTTTTAGCATTGAGTAGCATTACCTTCAGATTTTGTATGCTTATACCTGTTACGGTGGTGGTTTTGTCCTTTGAACTTTGCCTAAAATAGGCACTATAGGGGTGGCAAGAGCCTTAGCCAGTAACCTGAACCCCAGGCGCGACAGGTGCAGACCATCTCTGGCAAAGCAACGTGGTCTGTCAATCATGTCGTCCCAGACAGACAGACACTGGATCCCCTTTGAATGAGACCAGAAGCTTAGCCAATTGTTGAAGTCAATCATTTTGTCCTTATATTGTGGTATCATTCTGGGCGAAGGCAGGATGCTACTCAGGGCTAGAGTCATACCTGCTTGGGCCACATGATCCGAGAGCTCTTCCATGTCTCTTTTCATGTAGTCCAAGGAGGTACGTCTCAAGTCATTGACTCCAACATGGACAATGACAGAGTCATATTTGTACTTGCTGTGGAGTGACTTGAGTGCATGCGTTATGTGGTGGATCCTGGCACCCGACAGGCAGCTGACTGTAATTTTCTCCTTGTTCAAAAAAAAAAATTATTATTAATATTCTTAGCATTAACAACCATCAGAGATGCATCAAATATTGCTATCTGTGAACTGTTACATTTTTGACCTGGCAAAAATCCTGGCTAGTGTTTGTCAAATATTGTAAAATATCTGATGCAAAAATTATCTTCCCTGATCTTGACAAATGCACTCCATCCTGTCTGAACACGTGTGCCCAATACTAGGCTTGAATGCTTTACACATTTCCATTTTTTAAAACAGGACATTTTTTCCATGTAGGTGTTTATCCAAAAACTCTTTTCATTCACAGTGACCTGACTATCCTTTCTACAGATGATTTATGAAAAATATGTTCTCACACCAGTACAAGCTATACTATCTAGGAGGGCTGTCAGTTCCCGACTAACAGTCGGGGAATCCTTGTTGGTGACATCATTTGTACCAACATGAATAAAAACAAATCCATACTTCCTTACATTAAGTCGTTCCAAGATTTGTTTCACATCTTCTATTTTTGCTCCTGGCAAGCATAACACTACTCGATGTTCATTATCATCTCTGCAAATTTAAGTATCAGTTCCTCTAACTGAATCTCCAATTACAGGAATATCTTTGCTGACCATCTCTGAAGAATCTTCAGCTTCTAATACAGTCATTTCTGCTCTATCGTTACAAAGGACAGATCTTCATCACTATTAGTCTTGTTAATTCCACTGTCTTCCTTCATTGCGTATTAAATTCTCATCCAGCTGGCTTTGTAAATCCACAGCTTGAGCCATGTAGTCAACATCTGTCTTTCTCTTCTTTTTTTCTTACAGTAATGTTCTTCAATCCTTCCATGTTCAGTTTTGATTTCTTCCTTTTCACCTGCCCCTTGTCTTTTTTTTTACCTTTTCCATTGGAAAGATGATGCCTTTTTCTGTAGACTGAGGGTTTCCTGATAGACAGATATCTTCATTCCCTGTCACCAGTGTGTTACATAACAAAGCAGAATCCTTTTTACTACGTATTCTCTTTCCTTTACAGTCATTAGTCAGTTTCTTTTTCTTCCTTGTTTGTTGTGAACTTCTTCCTTTTTTTGTTTCCTTCTAAACAAACCGGATCCTCAGATTGCTGAGTACTTGCTAAGGGGCCTCATCATGTTTAATAGGAGTTGAATGTTCTTTGCAGAAAAT
This sequence comes from Protopterus annectens, assembly GCF_019279795.1. Lineage (NCBI taxonomy): Eukaryota > Metazoa > Chordata > Ceratodontiformes > Protopteridae > Protopterus > Protopterus annectens. The sequence continues at coordinate 1,291,517,337 of NC_056733.1, read as the reverse complement.
AGATGCTTCATTTCCTAAATCTGTTCTATTTGTTTTATGCCTAACATTATTTAGTTCATCAGTCCAGTCATTAATATATGATACAGCAGTTACATCTTGTACGAATAAGTATACCCCCACAGCCAAACAAGTCCCCCCTGCAATACACTACCAAGTGTTGCAGATCCCATAACCAGGGCCAGACATGACATGAGCATCCCTAGGATACATATACACAGACACATATATGCAAATACAGATATACACACACACACACATATACACACATTTTATATATATATATATATATATATATATATATATATATATATATATATATATATATATATATATATATATATATATATATATATATATATATATATATATATATATATATATATATATATATATATATATATATATATATATATATATATGTCTATACACACTGAGCAAAGTGGAGGAGAGGTGTTTACTACAACTCTGAGCAGAGATATATAAGTATCCTGTTTTTTGGCTTATTTATACTGATTATTGTTTCTAGCAATTTATATATAGCACTTTCTATTGCTTGCTGCATTATGCTATTAACTAATCTGCATGGGTAACTGATTTGTTTGCAGTTAAAAGCATTCTGTAGAGTCTCATTGCTCCTTTATCTGTTTAAAAAACTTTCATTTTGTGGCTTTCTGTAGTGCTTACTGTCTGTAGGCTAATAGCTTTAGTATTGTCCTAGTTCAGATTTGCTGGCTCTGGGCTTGTTTGTTTCTACAGTGATTGTTCAAAGCACACAAACAAGCCATCTTGAATTAGCATAAGCCTTTCTTTACCTTGGCTAGATTGTGTTAATTGGCTGCTGGCTTAGTGGGGGCTGGTTATTTTGTGTTTAAAAAAAAAAAAAAGTTATCTAAGGTTGTATCTTCTGGTATTTAAGCCCTAACTTTGAGAGGATTCCTGTCTATACACACTGAGCAGAGTGGAGGAGAAGTGTTTACTACAACTCTGAACTGAGATATATAAGTATCCTGTTTTTTGGCTTATTTATACTGATTATTGTTTCTAGCAATTTATATATAGCACTTTCTATTGCCTGCTGCGTAGTTTTTAGTGTATTGTATTGCTATTAACTAATCTGCATGGGTAACTGATTTGTTTGCAGTTAAAAGCATTCTGTAGAGTCTCATTGCTCCTTTATCTGTTTAAACTTTCATTTTGTGGCTTTCTGTAGCGCTTACTGTCTGTAGGCTAATAGCTTTAGTATTGGTCCCCACCCTCCCTTCCTGTTCGTGTCTTGTTGTTATACTTGGTGGCTTTGCAGTTGCCCGCCCCTACTGTAAATCTGATCTGGGACACTCCTCTAGTGTCATTAGCTCATTCTACCTAATACAGAGAGAACATTTGAGAAGGCTTTCTGTTCATAGGTTCATAGGTTGGTACTAGGCTATCAGCCCTAGGGCCTATACAAGCCTAGCCATAACAATTCCCTGGCTATTTCTTCCCACATTATTTACTTTCCTGGACCCCTGTCTAGCAGGGCGACTGACGTGATCCCTGGGGTGAATTTCCTTTCTCCCATCCAATCGTCAAGGTTCCTCTTGAAGAGGTCCAAAGAGGCACTCTGCTTGACATGTATGGGCAATCTATTCCAGAGTCTGGGGAGTCTCTGGGTCAGAAACCTATCCCTCCAGCATGTTTTGTTTATTGTGATGACAAGGTTTAGATCCCTGGAACGTGTAGCTCTGAGGGATTGGGATTTCTTTAAGTGTAGCATGTCCAACAGCTCTGGGTTTGACATGGCCTTGTATGTTAAGCAGAGATTGCCTCTGAGTAGACGATCAGAGTATAGCTGGAGCTTTTTAAGGCGGTCAGCGTAGGGCATCTGCTTTAGGCCTGTGATTCTTTTAGTGAGGTATTTCTGAGGCCTTTCCAGTTGTTGCAGATGTCTTGAGAGGTACATACCAAATGGGGCATTGTATTCTATAATGGGTCTAATGAGGGATGAGTACAGTGGGACAATGACCTCCTTTTTTCCTGGATGAAAAGCCCTTCATGATGAGGTGTGCCACATAGAAGGATTTCCTGACTGTTGTGGCGATGTGGTTATCGAAGGTGAGACCACTGTCCACCTGTGTCCCTAAGTCTCTTATCACACTTTCTGTGTTTAGTGTACTGCCACCTATATGGTAATTCATGGATACATGTTTTTTCCCAAAGGGGATAACAATACATTTCTTGGCATTGAGCTTGAGCCCATGGCTCTGGCACCAAGCATCTGTTTCTGTAAGGCCCTTTTGTAGAGTATCCACATCATTTGGGGATTCAATAATGGCTCCCAGTTTGCAGTCATCTGCAAACTTTGTTAGCCAGAGTCCCTTAGTGTTGACCTGTACTTCAGAGAAGTAGATGCCAAACAAGAGCGGCCCCAGGACTGAACCCTGAGGTACTCCACTTGTCACTGGTCTGGAGCTGGATTGGGAGTTGGCTACTTTTACAGTGTGGGTTCTATCAGTAAGCCATTTAGCAACCCATTGGGTGACATAGGGATTAATGCCCAACTTAGTAAGTTTATCTATGATTCCAGAGTGGGGGATGGTGTCAAAGGCCTTGGCAAGGTCTAGATAGGCTGCGTGGACCACCTTACCCTTGTCCATGGCTCTGGAGACTGATTCAAAGAAGTCAGTCAGGTTCAGGAGACAAGATCGGCCCTTCACAAACCCAAACTGGGTGGGGTCCAGTGTTTGAAGGTTGCTAATGTCTTTGTTTATAAGTTCCATGATAATACGCTCCATGGCCTTGCAGATAAGGCTTGTCAGACTGATGGGACGTAGTTTCCGGGATCCAAGGTGGATCCCCCCTTGTGGATTGAGATAACTGTAGCTCTGTGCCACTCAGTGGGCACGAAACCTGAGGTGAGGCTATGATTAAACATGACACTTAGCTGAGGTGCCAGTTCATATTGCAGTTCATGTAGTACACAGCCCGGGATGTCATCTGGTCCCATGGATGCTGTATTCTTGGCTTTAGAGAGTGCGTTTTGTACCTGTGTGGCCGTTATTACTGGAATTTGGCAATCTTCCGGTATTGAGATGGGCCATTTAGGGGGTGAGAGGGGGGTGAAGTTGGCACTGAATCTATCTGCCAGGATATTGGGAATATCCTTCTGATCAGTATATTTAATGCCATTCTGTTTTAGCTCAGAGCAGATCTGAGCATTGCCATTTAGATTCTTGACATAGTTATAGAATGCTTTGTGGTTGTCTTTGGAATCTTTGGCAATTTTATTTTCGTAACTAGCTTTGGAGGATTTTACGAGGCATCTCAGTTTCTTACTGAGGCTAGTAAGGGAGTTTTTTGCATCCTGGGATTTTCCTCTTTTTTGCAAAAGTTTCTTCCTTTTGTTGTAAAGTTTGTTTATGGCAGGGGACCACCAGATTGGCTTCCTTTTTTTGGATGAGAGCATTTTGGTTCTATTTGGGATGGCACGATTCATGTATGAGTGGATGTGCTCGTACAGTGCCTTAGTGTAGGATTCAGCAGTTGAACTTTCAGTTCCTGTCTGCATGACTGTCATGAAGTTTGTCCCTTCTGAGTTGAGTAGCATGAAGTTGGCTTTGGAGAAGTTTTTTATGGTGGTTTCTTTACTGCGGGGTGGGGGTGGGATGTGGATGTTAAGGGTGATTAGCTTATGGTCAGACCTGACTAACGAGGGGGTGACCATAGGTACGGAGCATTGATTTCCCATGTTGGTAATGACCAGGTCTAGTATATTGGAGCCCCTGGTGGGACTATGGATTAGTTGATCCAGGGCGTTGGAATTTATGAATTCCAAGAACCGTTGCGCAAAGGTGTTGGGACATGAGTAGTTTTCCCAGTTAATAGCAGGGTAGTTAAAATCACCCAGTATTAGGGTGTTTGGTTCTATCTTAATATTTTCCTGTATGTTTAGAAAGGTGTAGTGAGAATCTTGGGGTATGGTGGGGGATCTGTAGCAAGCTACAGTTTGGATTGCAGTCTTATCTAGTGTTAGTTGCACTTGGAGAATTTCAGACACATTGTGTTGGCCAACTAGCCTAGTGGTGTGAATATCCTTGGTGAATATTGACACTCCTCCACCTTTAGTGTTTCAGTCCTGGTTTGGTGGCCGAAAAGTGTGGTAAGAGTTGTAGCCTGGTATTGCAGGGGTGCTCTCTGGAGCCTTGAACCAGGTCTCATTTACTGCACAGATATCGATGTTCTCCACTTTTAGGAGTGCCTCGAGAGAGTGCATTTTGAGGTTTAGACTTCTAGCATTGAGTAGCATTACCTTCAGATTTTGCATGCTTGTACCTGTTATGGTGGTGGTTTTGTCCTTTGAACCTTGCCTAAAAAAGGCACTATAGGGGTGGCAAGAGCTTTAGCCAGTAACCTGAATCTCAGGGGTGACAGGTGCAGACCATCTCTGGTAAAGCATCGTGGTTTGTCATTCATGTCTTCCCAGGTAGACAAATACTACCAAGATGCTCTTCTCCTAAAAAAGGAAGCCAACCTGGTGGTCCCCTGCTATAAACAAACTATACAACAGAAGGAAGAAACTGTTGCAAAAAAGAGGAAAATCCCAGGATGCAAAAAACTCCCTCACCAGCCTCAGTAAGAAGCTGAGATCCTTCATAAAATTTTCAAATGCTAGTTACAAAAATAAAATTGCCAAAGATTCCAAAGACAACCACAAGGCATTCTATAGTTATGTCAAGTTATGTCAAGAATCTGAATGGCAATGCTCAGATCTGCTCTGAGAAACAACAGAATGGCATTAAATATACTGATCCCAAGGGTATTGCCAATATCCTGGCAGATCGATTTAGTGCCACCTTCACCCCCCTCTCACCCCCTAAAGAGCCCATCTCAATACCAAAAGATTGTCAAATTCCGGTAATCACGGCCACACAGGTAGAAACCGCAGTCTCAAAAGCTAAGAATACAGCATCCATGGAACCAGATGACATCCCAGGCTGTGTACTACATGAACTACAAAATGAACTGGCACCTCACCCAAGTGTCATGTTTAATCATAGCCTCACCTCAGGCTTCATGCCCACTGAGTGGCACACAGCTACAGTTATCCCACTCCACAAGGGAGGATCCGCCTTAGATCCCGGGAACTACTGTCCCATCAATCTGACAAGCCTGATCTGCAAGGTCATGGAATGCATTATCATGGAACTTATAAACAAAGACATTGGCGACCTTCAAACACTGGACTCCAACCAGTTTGAGTTTGTGAAGGGCCGATCTTGTCTCCTGAATCTGATTGACTTCTTTGAATCAGTCTCCAGAGCTGTGGACAAGGGTAAGGTGGTCCACACAGCCTATCTGGACCTTGCCAAGGCCTTCAACACCATCCCCTACTCTGGAATCATAGATAAACTTACTAAGCTGGGCATAAATCCCTAAGAAACTCCATTGGTTGCCAACTGGCTTACTGACAGTACCCAGACTGTAAAAGTAGCCGACTCCAAATCCAGCTCCAGACAAGTGACAAGTGGAGTACCTCAGGGTTCAGTCCTGGGACCACTCTTGTTTGGCATCTACTTCTCTGAAGTACAGGCCAACACTAAGGTACTCTGGCTAACAAAGCTCTCAGATGACTGCAAACTGGGAGCCATTATTGAATCCCAAAATGATGTGGATATTCTACAAAAGTGCCTTATAGAAACAGATGCCTGGTGCCAGAGCCATGGGCTCAAGCTTAATGCCAAGAAATGTATAGTTATCCCCCTTGGAAAAAAAACATGTACCCATGAATTACCACATAGGTGGCAGGACACTAAACATCGAAAGTGTGATGAGAGACTTAGGGACACAGGTGGACAGTGGTCTCACTTTCGATAACCACATCGCCACAACAGTCAGGAAATCCTTCTATGTGGCACACCTCATCACTAAGGGCTTTTCATCCAGAAAAAAGGAGGTCATTGTCCCACTGTACTCATCCCTCATTAGACCCATTATAGAGTATAATGCCCCATTTGGTATGTACCTCACAAGACATCTGCAACAACTGGAAAGGCCACAGAAATACCTCACTAAAAGAATCACAGGCGTAAAGCAGATGCCATATGTTGACCGACTAAAAAAACTTCAGCTATACTCTGTGGCATATCGTCTCCTCAGAGGCGATCTCTGCTTAACATACAAAGCCATGTCAAACCCTGAGCTGTTGGACATGCTCCACTTAAAGAAATCCCAATCCATCAGAGCCACATGCTCCAGGGATCTAAACCTTGTCATCACAGTGAACAAAACATGCTGGAGGGATAGGTTCCTGACCCAGAGACTCCCCATACTCTGGAATAGACTGCCCATACATGTCAAGCAGAGCACCTCATTGGCCCTCTTCAAAAGGAACCTTGATGATTGCATGGGAGATAGGAAATTCACCCCAGGGTTCATGTCAGTCGCCCTGTTAGACAGGGGTCCAGAGAAGTAAATACTGTGGGAAGAAATATCCAGGGAATTGTTATGGCTAGGCTTGCATAGGCCTAGGGCCGATAGCCTAGTACCAACCTATGAACCTATATATATAGATATATATGTAACTACACATACACATGCAGAGATATGTCCAGTAAGTTGCATATGTAGTACATGCACACAATATTGAACAGCCACTATTCCTACAGGTACCACCGTACCAGTTAGAGACTATATGAGCCACCCACACAAATGTCATTCATTGCCTGCAACATATACCCACAGAGATCTCAAAGGATATCACACCACACACAGGTGTGCATATATGGGAAAGCTTTATATGTGTACTATTACAGTTGTATATGCCATGTGGTATAGCTGTTTAGACATGGACATCCATATAAACTGAGTAATGCAACTGTGAAACAGTCTTACTAATACAGTAGTCTGGAAAAGTCAACAAATGTTGCTGTCCAGGCCAAGGCCATCATGTAGTACAATAGTAAAGACAGACTTGGTCACACGATACCAAACAATCAACAGTAAGTAATGCAGATGTATAGTACAGCAGCCTCTATCTACACTCTGTAGACAATCCCTAGTGGGTAAAGACCTCAGTTGACACAATGGGATGTAACTGTTACATAACAAGGCACAACTGACACCATCAGAAGCACAATGACAAACAGAACAGTCTGTATGGCAGGTGGCAGTAGGCCTGCATGTAACCAAGGTGGATTGTATGGTAATGTACATCAATATACCTTACGGCAGCTCACCCCTGATTGTCTTCAGGACTGTGGGCTTTGAGGATTCTGTAGCACTCCCATAGACATATATGTTTATACAGATATATGTATATGTATACATAGATGTATGTATATATAGCTATATATGTATGCACATCCTATGTGCACAGATATGGCTAGTTATGTTGGTATATATGTAGATATCAATAACTATATGTGCATACATACATATTCTGATATACCTACTACTGTCAATATATATATATATATATATATATATATGTAGATGTCTATACATATATGTGCATCTGTATCCCTATCTGTATATGTGTAGACATATATTGCTCTGTATATGTATATGTCTGGGTGTTCATTTGTATATCTATTTACATATACATATCCATCTATGTATGTCGATATGTATATGCGTATGTCTGTATAGATATCTGGATAAGTATATGTACATATATCATCACCATATGTCCTGAACATGGAGTGTAGCCCTACCTCAGCCGCTGTAGTCCCAACTTCCTAGTGCAAGGGGATGTCAGGTATGTATAGAAGGTATATTTGTAGAGTATTGCTACTGTAATAGGGGTTGCCTTCACAGACATGGTGTGTGTGGGAGGTCACATCTGCTTTTAACATGTGCACAATTGGCTACTGACAGACATCCTAAGGACATCATAGTACTAATGTACTACCACTGCTTAGCACATAATGCTCCTGTGGACTACAGCAGAGATAATGCCCAATATATGTGGACAGTCTGACACACTCTGGATAGTCCAGAGGTATACACATAACTCCTTAGTGCAAGACATGTAGACCAATCCTGACAATGTGGATGTTAACAGCCATATAGATGGATATAACACATAACTACTGGTATACTTGTGCCTCCATAGGTTATGCATTCACACATCCCTGTCTGTCCTGCCACACAATAACCATTGGTAAGGAGGTGCCATGGCCACATACCACCCACTAGATATTGACATACATCTGTACAGCATCCCACTGCTCTGTCTGACATACATGACTGTTATAGTGGCCCGGCAGCAGTACATCTGGCAAGTAACTGGACATTACATCTCACTGGGTAAGTACACTAAGCTGCTAGGCATGTAACAAAGCACTGTGCAGGCTACAGGCAGACCAGCTCAAAACTGGCCTACATTTCCTATGGGGGAATGCACATGTACCTGCACATAAAGCAGGCTCTTTAGGCATGCCACAGCACAGAGTAACATACACCTATGTGAAAGTGCATCACCACAACCAATGTGAACACAGCCACAGCTATATATTGCATGCTAGCGTATTATTACAGTATATGGACCATCTGTTCAAGACCAACCTCATATGTGCCACCCACACACTAACCCTACAAATACTGGGCCGCTACACAGTGTGGTCCGCTGCCTGTCTGTGGTATGGGACATGTGCTTTTATGGCCCTACAAACATGTAAGCCGATAGGGTAACATACAGTGGAGCAGCATGTAACATCAGATAGGACAGGACCAAGAACAATGACATCTACCATAGTCTGTACAAAGGCCAAGGTACATATTAACAATACACACAGTGCTGACAATCACCATACGCACTCAGACCTCAGTAAAAAACATCCAACCACAGAATGTCCAGGTTATGTCATCAAATATAACCCCTACTATACATTACATGTATAGCAGTCTGATATCTCACTGGCTTGTTATCAGATATGATGTCACTAGTTATGGTGTACAGTACATATGCACCCCCTTACTGCATGACATATGTACAAAGGTTGACAGGGTTGTGGCTGGAGGCACATACACATGGCCAATATTGACATGTTGCTGTGATAACCTCATACATTTACTGTTGTAACAGGATTTCTTGCACCATATGTCTTATGAGGGATAGGAAGTCAGTAACTCTCATGGCTGTCATCATCTACAGACTGCAATCCTCACACTACCTTCCACAGTTCACAGATAGGTGCTCTGTGGGTAACACCTGAAACAAAAGGCACCACACACTGGCCAGTCTGCAGATGGCCCTACAGATGGGTGTTCCCTCATAAACATAGCACTGACATGGCAGGTATGAAAACATGTAGGACAGTCATATCCACACACACCATGTTAAACCAACATTACTCCAAATGCAGTATAGCAGCACTTACAGTCTGTAGTTAGGTCGGGCACATCCCCTTCCTGTGTGTTGGCCTGTTTCCACAGTGTATGTTGTTAGAGGTAAATCCCAATCCATCTGAGATGCTGTTTGCCAAACAACAGATCGAGTTCCTGCTCACAGGGAATGAAAGGCCCAACTCCAACATGATGTTCCTAGATATTGGTGTGTGTCTATGCAATTGGCTATGGGAATGTTACCACAGCTGTTCCACAAGCAATCAGCTAGAGGAGGGCTGCAATTTGTGCAGAGGCCATCAACTGATCCTGAGCATCACTTAAATTACACATTTTGCTGCCTAAGCAAAGCAGGTGTAAGTCTCCACATCCACCAGAGATGGAGTAAGAGAGGCAGACAGAGGCACAAAAAAGCCAGAGAGGGGTGAGAAAGTAAAACCTAAGCATGTTTGTGTCACACACCTACCAGTACAGGGTATCAAACCCCTGATGACTATGTAGTGCTGTCACATGCCCATGCAGTTATTGGATGCGCCACATAGGTTACATGTTGGGGAGCCCTCAAAACATATATGTGATGGTGAGTGACATCTGCAACAGGGATATGGTAGCTATCTGGTAGGTGTAGTACACATGCCTGCCCGCATGAACAGCTTTCAGCATCAACACAGCCACATTCTCACAGGGATGCACACACATTGCCACACCTGGCAGGGCCAGAAATACAACTCATCACTAGTGTGATTGCCACAACACAGTACTGTGCAGGTATCACATGCACCACAGGGGCATACGGAGGTTATATGTACAAATGGTATGTGGAGGTGCCTGACATCAGGTAGCATGCTTCAGTATGCCAATGGGAATTGTAGTGAGTGTGAATGTGGTCATATGCATCATACACCACACACACAGACATGAGTGCCACTAGTGACATGAATGTGTGCATTGCTTCACGGGTATGTTGTAGTTGATGTTACCTAATGGCTATACAAGGCTAGGTGATGGGTATACCTTGGCATCAGGCTACATGACAATAGTCTGCATTGTGGCTTGGGGTGTAGTATCTGGAGTTGCCTACACAGGTAAGTATTCTATAAACCATCCAGTCACCTGGGTGACTATTGTATGTGGCCAATGCTGTGCATTGCTTGCCATGTATGTGTTCCTTAGTCCATGATATGGACAGTGTCTGAGATGTGCACACCTCCCACATGCATGTACAGTGACATGTGGAACTGTACCTGGGGTGTCTGGCCCATGTTGTGTACACAGCTCGTTATCATCAGATGTGCCAGTCCTGGCCTCATGTGATGGGAACTGTTAATGGACAGCATGTTGGCTCTGCACCTACACTGATAGCAAGATACTGGTATTCCCTGGTGTCAGTGGCATCTGTCCATATAGGGCTTGTGTTTCAGGCATGTTATGTCATTTGTGGGTCACATTTGATGGCACCACAGGTGTTGCAGGTGTCCAGTGGGGAACATGGGGGAGGTGCACTGTCTGCATGTACATACCTGTTGGACTGATGGACATGGTGCCATGCCCTCTGTAGCCCACTGCAATCACATCATGGTTACTATCAGTGGACAATATGCAGGGTACTACCAACACAGTGGCTGTTGCCTAGGCAAGTGTGTGTCTGTATGAGACATGGGATGAGAGTGTTCCCTGGGTAATACAAGGGTTGGTAATGTTGTTCAGCTGACATTGATGTCACATTTAGGGGTATGGAGCTGCACCCCAGCCTCTTGGCTATTTCACATCTGTCATCCCTGTATGGTGGACATTATGATATATACTTGGCCCACCATATAAGAAGTTTGCAAAACCCACACCACATTGAGTCCAGTTGTTACACACTCATAACCACCGCCACACAGGATACGAATCATACACACACACATACACACACACACACACACACACACACACACACACACACACACACACACACACACACACACACACACACACACACACACTTATCATGTCTGGGATTAGAACTCCTACCTAACTAGTATATTACACTACAGCACTACACCATTATAGGATGCACCATGGAGATTACTGGAGTACTGCTTACCCAAAGGTGTATTTCACAGTGAATGACATCAGCAGGATTTCCAATGTAGGGCATTGTAATTGTACTGAGTGCGACTAGCCTAAAATGCATTGCTCCCTACACAGACATAGAAACACACACAAAACATCCACAAATGCCATGTGTGGGAACAGAAACCCTGCCAGAGTTCTATATCATACTACAGCAGTACGCAGTTATGGCACGCGCTATGGCGATTACTGGGCTACACCCTTCTCAGAGGTGCATTTCTAGGTGGATGACATCAGCAGCCTTGACAAAGTAGGGCATTCGAATTGTAGGGAGTGGGAGTAGCCTAAAAGGAATTGCTCTCTACACAGACACACACACACACACACACACACACACACACACACACACACACACACACACACACACCACATACACACACACTTGCCAAGTCTGGGATTAGAACTCCTACCTTACTATTTTATCACACTACAGTAGTATGCAGTTATGGCACATGCTACAGAGATTACTGGGCTACAACCTTCCCAGAGGTGTATTTCTAGGTGGATGATATCAGCAGCCTTGACAAAGTAGGGCATTCGAATTGTAGGGAGTGTGAGTAGCCTAAAAGGAATTGCTCTCTACACAGACAGGGACAGGGACAGACACACACACACACACACACACACACACACACACACACACACACACACACACACACACACACACACACACACACACACACACACACAGTTGCCAAGTCTAGATTAGAACTCCTACCTGACTATTTAATCACACTACAGCAGTACACAGTAATGGCATGTGCTACGGAGATTACTGGGCTACAACTTTCCCAGAGGTGTATTTCTAGGTGGATGACATCAGCAGCCTTGACAAAGTAGGGCATTCGAATTGTAGGGAGTGTGAGTAGCCTAAAAGGAATTGCTCTCTACACAGACAGGGAAAAACACACACACACACACAGATGTCAAGTCTAAGAATAGAACTCCTACCTATTTTATCACAGTACAGCAGTACACAGTTATGGCATGCGCTACAGAGATTACTGGGCTACAACTTTTCCAGAGGTGTATTTCTAGGTGGATGACATCAGCAGCCTTACCAAAGTAGAGCATTTGAATTGTAGGGAGTGTGACTACCCTAAAAAGCATTGCTCTCTACATAGACAGAGACACACACACACACACACACACACACACACACACACACACACACACACACACACACACACACACACACACACACACTTGCCATGTCTGGGATTGGAAGTCCTACCCAACTAGTTTATCACACTACAGCAGTAGGCAGTTATAGGACACACCACATAGATTACTGTGCTACAACTCTCCCAAAGGTGTATTTCACAGTGGATGACCTCAGCAGACTTGCCATAGTAGGGCTATGGGGAGGGCAGTGTGTGTGCATCCTCCATAACCCATTCATCTAGAGGTTGGCACACCACATGTGGGCACACACAGGGTCATATTTCACAGGTACATGTATACAGCTGCTAGATGACTACTTCCTTGTATAGTCATGTTCTACAGCTAGCACTTGCACCACATAGTCTGTAATCCAGTGGCTAGTATCTACAGTGCATGACATCTGAACCTCATGTGGTTGTGCCCCTTTGGCTGTGTGCTGGGTTGGACTGGCCTGGATGGCTCCTTGTTACAGTCACCCTCTTCTACACATGTATGTATGTCTACCTTTGGCTTATTATAATGTGTTGTCCTTAGATATATGTCTGTATTCCTATCCACTGTGTGTGCAAAGCATGAGTGGTGCATACTGAGGAGTGTCTGTACTAATATCTGCGACTGCTACATATGTTTGGTCCACTGGTGTTTGCAGACATGGCCTTCATGTGTTTAAGTGTGTGAGCATGCCCGGTATGACCTTTCCGTATGTTGTTGACTGACATTGCCTTCATTTCTCTGTGTGTGTGAGCATGCCCAGTATGCCCATCTGTATTGAATGTGTGGATTGAGTCTAGGTAGTTTGTACTGCAGTGCAGACCTTTGTGTTGTACACCTACAGGTAGCATACTGTTTCTGCAGGGTACCCGTCGATCATTTGGCATTGACTGTTTTGACTGTTACTACATTTCTACATAGGATGGGGGGCACACCTGACTATTTCTACATGTCTGCACAGAATTGTGGGGGCACACCTGACTGTCACTACATTTCTGTGTAGGATGGGGAGGCACACCTGACAATTTGTACATTTCTACACTGTACTGGGGGGGGGCACACTTGACTGTTACTCCATTTCTAAGTAGGAGGGGGGCACACCTGACTATTTCTACATTTCTACACAGGATTGGGGGGCACACCTGACTGTTATTACATTACTACATAGGATGGGGGGCACACCTGACATGTGTACACATTTGCTATGACTGTACTGGTATGTCAGGTACTCCATTTCATTCTGTATTCTTACCTATCATGCTGACTAGAGGCATACCAGTGTACTACTGATCTTAGCTTTGATTTACCAACATATTAGGTTCTGACTTCCTTCCCTTCTGCCTGACCTGCTGCAGTCTGTCTGTGTAGGTTTGGGGGGAGAGGTTACCCATAGGCATCATTCAGAGGCCATAGCACAGCCTTAGTTGTGTTTGTCTACACCTGTCTTGCTGGCTGTGACCGTTGTTCGGTATGTGAACCCCCCCCTGACTGGCATGTGTGAGTCACTTACCTTGTGGGTGTCCCAGTATTGAGGGTGATGCTGCAGGGTTGCCAATGTCAGATGCCCATAGTACATTCCCTACGCATGGTTGAGCACAGGTAGTGTAATATTTGGCATCCCTTTTACTGTATGTGAGAGTCAGAGAGAGGTGTTATTCCCTGGGTCCCTCCTGTGTCAGTGAGTGTGTAATGCATTGCCTCTTTGCCAAGGCCAGGGCATACTGGGCATGTATCCTTCGGCCCACTGGGGCAGGCTCAGGTTGTTCCTCCTCTGAGTCACTCTGTGCCTATGCAGGCCTTGGCAATGGTGGGGGCCTGTGTGGCCCTGCCCCGTGCTGTTCCTGCTGCAGCTGTTTCCGTAAGATCATATAGTGTAGCATGGCACATAAGAGGACAATTTGGGTACATGTAGCTGGTGAGTAATGCAAGGCTCCACAGGATGTGTCCAGGCACCAGAACCATGACTTGAGCACCCCAAACACTTGCTCTACTATAATTCTGGTCTGTGCGTGTGCCTCATTATGGAGCTGCTGTTTGGGTGTGTGTGCATTTCTGATTGGTGTCATCAATCACGGCTCCAGTGCATATCCAGCATCCCCAACTAGGTGACTGTAAGGGATGTCCCCATTGGCAAATTTCTGGTACAGCTATGTCAAATGCCAGATGTGGGAACTGTGATAGCTTCCAGGGCAGCCAGCACACACATTTATAATTATGCCCTGGGCATCACACATGACCTGGCAGTTGATGGAGGGGAAGCCCTTGTGGTTGATGTAGATCCTACCCCACTCACCGAGGGTGCTTTGATGTGTATGTGCATGCAGTCTATAGCACCCACTACCTCGTGGTATTCTTCTATTTGGTGGAACAGTTGCATATTGCTGTCCAACGCCTCACGAGTGTTGGGGAAATATACGTGCTCACCGACATTTGCTGACATGGCATCCAGGAACTGGTTGAGTACCCTGGATGCTGATGCCTGTGAGATCCCCATCATATCCCCAGTTGGCCTTTGGAAGGTACCTGTAGCTAGTATTCTTAGGCCTACACATATCTTGGTATCCACTGGGATGGGTTCCCCTCTGTTAGTTCTGTGTGTCAGGCGTGGCCGACACAGCTCACCAATTTGCTGTAGGAGGTCCCTGTCCGCCCTATAGCGCTCCACTTTCTCCAGCTCATGTAGTCCCTGGTAGGTTACCCTGGGTCTGTACACTCTTCTCCGTCTCCTCACTGTGGGTTGGCTGACAGCATTCACATCCTCACCACCCTCAGCCTTTTCCACAAGTTGTTGTATGATAGCTATTGCAGCCCCTATAATTTTGTTGTTATGAATGTTAAACGTTCCCCACTTGTTTACACCGGTGGTGTAGAATGTGGGAAAAACCAGAGGGGAAGGAGTTTGCGTAGTTTATAGCAGTGTTCTGGGCTGCGCTGGTCTACTGCCTGGGTAATTGGCTGATTCTAATACATTTCACCTGCCAGCTATGCTAGTTCTAGATTACCTTCCTACTGCTGTTTTCCCTTCCCATTGCCTTCCTGTTTAAGCCCGGGGCCGCACCATGCAAACAGAGTTCTCAAATGTGCAAAGAGCTACTATTTCCTGGTTTAACTTTTTTTTTAAACCTTTAAAACCCAGTGCGCATCATGCACACCCGCTTAAGCAATGTAAAGTGTGCTAGGCAGAGTCAGACACACCCCCTTGCTTAGCTGTGCTTAGCTAGGAGCAAACCTGAGCCACAGGGCTCCAATCCGCTTACAGTATGCCTGACACACACCCCCACATGATGTCAGCTACCTCCTAGGCTTGCACCAAACTATTTCTACTCTTACACTGTTGGGACCTGACGAGCATGCTGGGGAAAACTGGGATTCACTATCTTTCCCCTCATTTGCATAGGATTGCCTGCTAATGCATAGTTACATGTCTCACACTGAGCCTCCCCCCTTATCAACCACTACTCACTGGCTATGTTGTCTTCTGCCTGCCATTGACTTGCATGGCAGAATAGTGATTTTAATTAGAATGCTTATTTTAGGTTTATTTTATTAATTTCTCCCCGAGCCCATTTGCGCGCCGCTGCCCTATGCTTAAACAGCCGAGATCAGCTAAAAAAAGAAGTCGATTTTTTAATTTTTTATGTTGTTTGCAATGCCAATGGCCTTATACTTGGCCATTGGCATGTTTCCTGAGTGATATGCAGCCTTTATTTAGCGCTGTCACGGATCCGTTTTGGATTTTGCAGAAATGTACTTGGTTACTAACCGAGTACATTTCTGCAGATTGCAATAATTCTGCAAGGCCAGTTGCAAGGTTCCTGGATTGAAAATTCACCTCATTTGCATGGATTTCTCCTGCAAATGTGGTGATTTGCATACAGGGGCTTAGTCCGTGCAGGACTAGTGCAGGAGTGCTTGTGCACGCCCCTGCAGGCTGTTCCTGGATCGCACGGCAGACATATTGCCTGCTAGAGCTCCTGCACTGATCCTGCATGCCATGCAAGGCATACAGAATCTGGGGGGGATTATTTACAAAGATTCTTTAAGATAAGAAATATGCTATGTTAAGTAAATGTAAGACCAATTAGCATCAGAGATGTTGTCTGTACTGGCTTACAAAAAGTGTTACAGACACTAACTAGCATCAACAAATACAATAAACAAGCAAACAAAAACAACAAATGTGTCAGCCTTTTTAAAACACAACATGAAAGCTGTTATAAATATTTATAGATGTATGCTGATAAAGCAGTTAGATCAGTGTGGTGAATCAGGAAAGATAGTGCAACACTAAAGAGGTTTTATTGTCATAATTAAAGACCCACTGGAAAAGTAATACATCTTTGGAACTATAGGAAAAATACAAGATTATTACACCAAATTATATAACAAAATGGAAAATGTAGGTAGAAAAATATATAGTACAGGTTAGATGGGATTCTTCACCATAAGACCTATTTCATCTTAGCTGGAATAATTAATATTACAAATTACAAAACTGGTAAACCCCTCAAACCTGATGGAAAGACTACATAATTTTATCAAACTTCATTGAAGTGCTAGTACAATTTGTTTACTGAACACTCAAAAGGATGACAGCCAAATCTTTAGCATATAAAGTATTTAATCACCGCTTTCATCCAAAAAGGGACTTCTTCAGAACAGTACAGTTAACTCACAAACTGAAGACAATATGTACACCTTGTGCTAATATTCTGTCTCTCAGATTGCCTCATAATGTATGTGGATCTAGCAGGATGAGCTGAGTACTGTTTCTGGGGATGTAAAAGTCTGGTCTGCCTTGGTCAATTATCTACTGTGACAGTCCTCACCAGGACCTATGAGCTTATGAGCCTATAAAAAGTAGCTTAGAAAGTGGTTAGGCGGTTGAATTAAATACATTTGCTGTAGACAACTTCTAATTCAGGAATGCTGCTAGACAGAATGGCAGATGAAAAAACAAATAAAATTAGTCATACAAATAAAAAAGGCAGGATTTTTGTTTGGAAAACTATCCTTCATTCTACAGAAAGCCCAGATGTGTTAAATTAATAGATTTAGAAAAAAATTATTTATTTAAGCAAGCCTTGCTTGTTTCTAGAGATCAGTCACAAAGGCTGAGACAGAGAAAATGATATGGTTACTTGAAAGGGTTTATTACATTAGAATGTTTTATATGTCTTCCTGTGTCTCTACCCCTGTGAGAGTCCACTCTGATGTTACAGGCCCACCCAAAGTCATATTTAGCACGTCTCTTTGTTCTGATTTGAGCCACTGCCATTTTCCTCTTTAAAGCTGTGATATGGAAGGACTTTATCATTTTTTTTAAGTTGCGGCCTAATCAACCATTAAAGGACATGTCCTTGACCATATGTAGACTCAGCTCTGGACACTAATGCATAATTTTGCCGAATCTACTGTTTAACTAATTTTAAGCTGAGTAAATAGAGATTTCCTAGGCCATTCTTTTAGCCCCATCTCAGAATAGCACTATAGTCTAATTACAGCAATATACACATTGCGTGCAAAATATGGCACTGAAAGATAAATATTATGGAAACAAACTGTAAGCAATTATAGGAAAATAAGCATAAGACAATTATAAGCAATATAAATATAAATCTGAAAACAGATGTTGGCAGTTTCAGGGTGGACTTTACCCATTTCACCATAGGTTTAGTGGTTCTGAAATTTAGATTTGGCTCTTAGCTGATGCTTAATGGTACATTGTCAATGCTAGGAAGGTAAATCAGGTAAAAAGTTTTTGCAAATCAACTGGGCAGTAACAAATCATAATTTACACCAAAATCAGAGACAATACAAGTGACTAGTGCAAAGTATTGCCTCACAAAAATTTGACTGCAGTAAAATTCTACAGTTGCCACAAGCCACGTATGTTTCGTTAGAGATGTAATTATTTTTGCCTGAATGTTTTGAGTCAGTTATATGGCATCAGAAATGTCAAAAGAAACAACAAACAGAATTTAAAAATTGCAAATATCAAATTGTCAGAGCGCAAACATGCCAAATAAATGAAATACTACATAAATGGCAGACACAGAATGACAGTCGTACTTAATGTGTTTAGTTGCACGAGGTATAAGACTGATGGATTTTCCCTCAAATACTTTGGTAATGCAACTTCAGAAAAATGACGCTCCATCAGATGATACAGTCTAGCATCTGGAATGTCTAGGAGAGGAACATCTGCGAAACAGACAAATAAAGGTCAGACATAAAGACAAGGACCGAATGTTTGAAGTTTCATTCTGCATTCCTATGTTCAGACTTTAATGCTATTATTAAATCTAGCAACTCTTTGGCAGAAAAAGTTTGTACCCTAAGCACTGTGGCTACAGACTAGTTGTGAAAATAGTTCAACCCAATTTGAAAACATGAACATTCACTCATTTATTTGATATCCACTTTATCCTATTCAGGGTAGGGACACCGAAGCCTATCCCAGCAGTTAGCTTGCACAATGCAAATAACCAGTTCTGGAAGGAAACAGAGACAAGATACACAGGCAGACACATTCACACACATACACGTGCGTGCACACAACCCTCCACTCCCCCCCCCCCCACACACACACACACACACATGGGTAAAACAGTACATACTGCATATACACACACATACATACTGCACACACACACACACACACACACACACACACACACACACACACACACACACACACACACACACACACACACACACTGCTTGTACACTTGCAGGCAAGTCACTGTTTCCTTTACCTGAGATATAAGGGTAAAGTGGATATCCTAACAAACCTGATGCAGATACAGGAAGGATATTCTACCTCCAGGCGGATGGTACTCCAGGTAGGAACTAAGCCAGAGAACCTGGCACTGTGAGGCAATAACTTTAACTACAGCATCACTTTTGACCTGATTTTACCAAGCTCAATCAGGCTAACTAACTCAGATGAGAACATAACCATGACGTAGGCAGCTTTGGCTTTGAATAGCAGCATAAGCAGAAGATTATCCACCTGGGAAGAGTGGAATGTACTGTGATTGTTGATTCACATTCACTAAGGGAGGATTCCAGAGTACTGAAACAGCAGTAAACCCTTGATTATTATTAGAAGACCTGATGTACAAAATACAAGAAACTAGGGCACATGGCAGTAGGACAGGTCCAAAGTATGCTGTGACCCTGCCTGGGCTTGGGACTACTGCACACCTAAACCTTGGGTGGGCTTGATTTAATGTATAAACAAATCAAAATAAAGACCCTACCTCAGGGTATAACAGTGACGGAACCGTAGCCAGTCTCTTGCCTCTAATAATAGACTGGTGCTGGACTACAGGCCACATGCTAATCTTTGTGAGCTTATTTTGAGGAAAGAACCAAAACAATATACAAAATTCAAACAACAGTTTTCTTTTTGACAAATAAAGTAACTCTTCTTTCTAAAAGGGCAGACGCTAATGTACGAGTTCACTAATTATAATATAAAGTGCTAGTCTTTCTGATACAGGCTACAGCTACAAAATGGACATGCTGCTTCCATGTGTTTTCAGAAGTGCAGTGTCCCAGTATCAGGGCATCGTTGCTGAAAATGGTGATCTTTGCATTAATTTTATAATAACTGTTTCCTATTCCTTTTATTTTACAGTAGGGTCATTCTACTTATTACAGTATCTTAAAATTGCAGTCTTAGATGGACTAAAATGCAAACAGTTCATTGGGAAGCAGTGTTCTAAAATTATTGTTTTATTATTTTCATCTATGTCAATAACTCATCACTCAGACTGAACATTGGATCTAACATCAGTAAGACTGTGTTGTGACAAAAATTAGGAAAAGACTCCAGGAATGTATTAAAATAACGCACATATTTGCAGGTAGGTGTGAGAGGACAAATAAAGGTCATTATCTGCTGAGTCATAAGCCACATCTAATAAGTTCAATCTACTGCAATCATAAAAAAACTTTTTTCTAGTCCCAAATCTTTTAATACTTCAGTATGACAAATTCAAAAACAGTCAATTTAAGTATGTTGTTGTCCCTGTTTGGACCATATAGCTGTACCTTTACTTGAAGGGCACTTATTATGGTAGAAGCTGTGCTCAGTGATAATATTTAATATGAAAGTTAAATACAATCTTATTAAATTTGGATTTTAGGGAAGGATTCCATAAATCTATTAAAAGAGCTGACATATTTTCAGGTGTAAAGAGATGACTGAAGGCCAGTATCTTCCTTCACTGCAGATAGACTTAAAGAAGCTGGTACATTTAAGATTTTGATTCATTCTCAGATATCAGTTTTATCCTGTTTAGAGCTGCAGGGGAGTCAAAACTGTCTCAGCAAGCAATAAGTATAAGGCAGAGATCCAGTCCTAGATGAGGCACCAGTCCCTTGCAATGATTTTATGTTAAATTTATAAAAATGAGTGTAAGTAATTATTGGAAAATAATGTAATGCAGCATATTACCCTAGTATGAAATGTGAAGTAGTTAGAGGCCAGGAAATAACCTATAGGGAGCAAACAAACAAAAGGCTAATAAGTATGTATCAAACATCAGGTAAATGTGTTATGTACTCTGGGACATATAAACATGCCCTAAACATAGGCAAGAATCGTGGAATGAAAAATAAATCTGGTCCAGACATTTTAAAACACAATATGAAAAAATATGGCAAAGATTTATGCCTGGATGCATATAAAACAGATCTGCTTAGAAATGTAATAGATCTGGGAAATCCACTAGGAAAACAATACATGATTATTACAACAAACTAAAGTGTGTAGAAGAAAAGATAGCAACAGGCTTCCATAAACCTCGACAATGCTTTTCAAGTCTTTCAACTATATCCAGAGCTACTCAGGATACAGGAAGAATATTTTTCTTGATTTACTGCACTGGTACTTGCTTTATACAGTGATAGCTACTGCTCTGACCACTTATTTATTTTTCTGGCAAAAATCATCATTTCTCCATTTGCTGACGTTTTCTAGTTCTGTTTGTCTCCAAACTGCTTTGCAGATGGGGAATTAGCCAGCAAGTTAGTTTTTGGTAGTTGCTTGTTGTATAATCTGCACTTAAGACCTACTTTTGCTGTGCATTTACATTAAGACATTTCAGGATAATCCATCTTGTGGCAGAAGGTGTTTATCTGGTCTCTCTGTGTTGGAAAGCACTACATGGAGCTTAAAGACGAGTGGTTTATTAGCAAGAGGCATGAGTAATTTTTCAAGCTTTTTTTTATCTGCTATAAATCAGGTGAGTTTGAGTAGAGCTACACACTGCCCAGTGGCTGTTAGCAGTGCCCTGTATAGTAGCAAATGCCTACACAGTAAAATTTCCCTACAAAGCTAGGATTAGGTCCAAATTGTTAAACAGTGTAGTCTTGTGCAGAATTAAGCTTAGAGCAGCTTGCATGCCCATCAAATAGTACTACCATATCCTAGTACTATATAACATATTGTCCTTAACCACAGAAGCTACTCTGAGACCCCTGTTAAACCCAGTCCTTAATCCTAAACAGTCCACCCTATTACAGGACTGAACAACATGGATATACAATATCCTATTGTCTCTGAGGCTAGCTTGGTAGAGTTGGGCATCCTAAGGCAGTGTAGCAATTGCTTTATGTTCTCAAACAACCAATTAATCATTAAAGAAAATATCACAGTATCCGAGAGATATAAATGCACAACTTCCTTGAAGGAAAAATCTTGCATACAAATGAGGTTGTCAAGTATACCCACACTACATCCCTCACAAATACCACTCACTACTCACACAGATTGTCATATGCTGAGGCACTTAAAAGAAATCTTCCCAAATCTCAAAGACTTCCAAGTTGACTAATGGTAACATTGCTTTTCAGTAATCACTAAAACACACACCAAAAGAAACACCAAACATACATAAACCTACACCCAGTAGTCTCCAGAGCAGTGCCCATAAAGCATGTATATACTTCACCTAATGCTCTTATCACTGGGACTCTATCACGCACACTCTCATGTCACTGCACCCCAGGTACCAATATGATTATATCATAGTCCATGTCGGTGTAAATAACCTGAGACATACCTTACTGGACTATATGAAAAGAGCCATTAATGGATCGTTTGGAATATGTGTCTCAGACAGGTATGAGCCTGGCATTGTGCAGCATTTTACCTTCACCAAAGATGATGCTACAGCATGAACATAAAATGATTGATTTTAATAATTGGCTTAGTTTCTAGTGTCACTTCAGATGGGATTAGCACTGGCGGACATGGTCAACATACTATGTTGCTTTGCCAGGGATGGGCTGCACCTGTCCCGGTAGTCTTTCAGAAATTGGGTAAAATATTATCCATCCCCTTACAGCCCTTTTTAGGTGAGGCCAAAAAGAAAATCTACCAACCTAATGAAAAAGTCTCCAAGCAACCTTAAGTTGCTAGTGTTCAATGCTAGGAGCTTAACAAAAACTCCACACCTTTTAAGCCCTCCAGACTCTGTGCAATGTAGGCATCTGTGCCATGACTGAGACTTGGATTAAGCCATAGAAAGTATACCAGCAGTGCAAGGCTACAGCACCTTCCACACATACACAGACTGGGGCCAAAGGTGGAAGTGTCTCAATATACATTAGCAATAAACATACCTTCAGTTTGGTTAAATAGGATGATACCATGAAGCTTGTCCACACGCAGGTTACTATACAGTATATAAGGTCCCTCACCATATCATGGCTAGCCATAGGTTACCATTGCCCCAAGAATTTCACAACTCTGACCTAAACCTTCTAGAGGCACTCACCATCCAACCAAATACTCTATTCATGGGGGACTTTAACTGCCCATCTATAGACTAGGAAACTTACACTGCTTCAAATTCATAGGCACAATGCTTACTGGAACAGATAGTGCACACTCCAACCAGAAGATCAAATGTACTGGATCTGGTACTCACCAGTATGGGAGACCATTGCACCCTTCCCATGTCACATTCAGGTTGGATCACAAGGCTGTCTCCTTTGAAGTAAAAATCAACCTGGAAAACCCAGCTAAACCATAAAGAGTTAAGAATTATTGGAAGGCAAACATCATCCTATTAAGTGACAAATTTTCAAAATTAAAGGTTCCCCTAAACTTGAGACCACAGCTACCTATGCAGAATTATTCACACAGTCCCAATACAAGCATGTAAATGGCTCATAGAGGCTGCCATACCTACCAGAAGTAAACCCAAAACAAACACTAAAATCAAATCCCACTGATGGAATTCTTACCTAAATAGGATATATAATATAAGAAAAAAATCATAGCCAAAATCAGAAAGAACAACTCTCCTAAAGACAAGTGTTCTCTTATACAACTAAACAATAAACTAAGATGTCTTATTAAGTCCAACAAAACCAACTATGATGTCAGGATAGTCTCACAGTTTAAGGACACTCACAAGACCTTCTTCAGCTATGTCTGGAACCATAAAGGTAACACACAGCATTGTGCTGAACTGGTAGTGAACAGTACCACCTTCACTGATCACTACCACCTTCGCTGATCAGAGTGACATAGCAAATCTTCTGGCTGAAAAATTCAGCTCAAACTTTACCCTTCACTCCCCCCAGCTCTTACTTGTGAAATCCCCTCTAGCATATGTCTCCCAACTATTAGCAGGGACCAGGTTCTGGCAGCACTCACAAAAGCCAAGAATACCACCTTTATGGATCTCCACAACATTGCCAGTTGCCTCCTGAATAGTCTAAAACATGACCTATCATGACCACTTAATATAGATTTATTGTAAAGCTTTTCACATCAGATGTGGAAGTTGTATAGTTTCTTGATGGATTACTGTCAGACAGTTCATGGCATATTTTGTTAAAGTTGTATTATCTTGATTTGGAGTGTTGGAATTATTTTCTGAAGAGGAAGAAGCTGGTCTTACTCTTTTTTTCTGATTTTTTACGGGTTTGCTTTTGTCCACTGCTCTGTGGCGGTACTGGGACTCTTTGAAATTATGTAAATATTTGTCTGGATTTGAAATAGCCAGCGCAACTAAAACAGAGCTCCAGTTTTCTGAGATATGCCAACTTATTGGTACAGTTTTACTTAGGATTGAGCTCCAGTTTTCTGAGATATACTAGTTTATTGGTACAATTTTATTTAGGATTGATAAGCTATGCATGTAATTAACATTGACAACAAATGTAGTTCTAATGGCATGGCTGGTATAGGTCCTAGGTAGTTTTGCCTGTTGATATGTTCTTCACAGCAAACAACTTAAAGGACAACACCACCATATAGTGAAATTAACATTATCCCAGAACGATTTTCTCCTCACTACAATGTCATCAGGTTGTAGAACCAAAAAGCATCTTTCCATTTCTTCATTTTTATTTTCCTTGCCACAAATCATGAAATTTCAGCCAGCTGGAAAAAGTTTGTAGAAAACAGAATGAAAGCAGAGCTTTATGAGTGAGTGGTGCTGAGGTGTAGATTTTGGAATGGGTGGTGGTTGGAGGAGATTATTAGTTTTTGTACATGTAGAGAAAATGTCAAGGAAAAGTAGTCTATAGATTAAAGTGCCCAATAAAGAAAAAAAAGAAAGTTGACTTTCCTATAAATGTGTTTTGCTGTCAAAGTATTGAGTGCTGAAAAAAGATGGTAGCAAGACAAATGATATTTGAAGAACAGAAGTTTTAAGTGGATTACATAATGAGAAACAGAGAAGAGCAATCTAGGGGTACATACTAGTTTAGGAATTGTTATGTTTTTGACAAATGACACATGGGTTCATAATAAGAGCATATATATAAGCCTGTATGATAGTTATACTTGCTCTGAAACAGAGGTAACTATATAACCAGCATGAGGATGGTAGGACAGATGTGGTTCAAAGAAAATAACTAAACATCCATGTCTATTTGTAGAAGAAACAAGCTTCTCCAGGGGTTCAGTGCGAATGAGGGAAGGGATTCATAGTTTTTGAGGAGTACCAAAAAGCACATGGTTCTTTAAACTATTGACAGAGACTCTGCGGTAGCTCAGTTATTATAAGATCTTGCTGAAGGTTATGACAGGTATTCAGCCTCCAAGTATAAAGATTGTATTAGCTTAGGGAGTAATTTTGAGCTTAGTCTAACCAACAGGAAGCATGTTAATAAAACATGTGGACAAAAAATGGACTGAAAATAGATTCTAGAGGAACTCCAGATTGACAGGAGCTGTGGAGCTGAAGATAGAGCTGGCAATGTCTGAAATGGTGAAGTAAGTCTTTAATGAACATAGTGTTGGATCACTGCGTACAAAATTAAGAACAATGGATAAAACTGAAAGCTTTTAAAGGTAAAAATAGATGACACCTCTTATAATTCATCCCTCCAAGTTATTATAAATAAGATGAGTAGCTTTTAAAATAATACTAATGGTATTAAAGCATTGATGGAAGATGTAGCTGGATGGAATAAAACTACAACTTTTGTACATGAAGCTATCAGTTGTTTAAACATAAACTTTTCAACAATTTTTGCTTGGAGACAAAAGGCTGATCACATGATGACAGTTTACAAGGTCTGAAGAATTTTTGTTTTAGAGAAGGTCAGCAGAAAGCTTAGTGGGATTTGATGGGTGAATGACCTCTTATATGGTGAACTATATGAGCAGATTAGACTCATTGCTAGCAACTCACCAGACTTAAATGATTATATTTCCTTGAAAAGTATGTTACATAAAAAGCTGCTATTATTTGATGTCATATGATGTGTTTTTATGTTGTATTTTATTCAAGCATATTGTGTATTTTATTTCATTGCATTTATTCTAAATGATAGACATGATATTATAACATTATTTAGTTAAATGGGTGTAAATGATTTTATTACATGAACATGAGGTGATCACATGTTTCATTGTCCTCTTATTTAACTGACTGTGTATAATGCATTTCATTATGATGAAATCTGTGTTCAGGTTTAGGACAAAACCACTCAATTTCTTATTAAATTGTAGACATTACCTACCTGAGGAGTTTTCGGCAGATCCTAGGCTTTATTATGATTAATCATCAAGATGAAATAAAAGAATTATTAAATGATAATTGGAGCCAGAACTTACTGAAGAGTTAAATATTTGGGTCAAAGAGGGCTGATATAGGTGGCAGCTTATTATTAATGCTTAAGATGCCATTGTAGGTTGGGTACAGAACATATGTTCACATTTAGGAAGAGGAAAGACTGGACTGACCTCATTGTGATGATTCAAATTAAAAGGCAGGTAACTTTATATAGACAGTATTTGGAAGGGTACTGGATGTGTGTATAGGTGATAGAAGAAAATAAATCTTGGAATAATATAAAGATAAGTGGAATTTGGAAGACAGAGTGGAGATGTATTGTTGGTCTTCCCTAACACCATTTTAGTTAACTTCTTTCTAATAAATTTAGGGGTATCCAGCAATAAAATGTTGTTGTTTCTTACAAAAGGAGGGTTTAGCTATTTTACATTGTATCCTGATTTTAGAATTGATTTAAACAAAAATGACTGTTGATGTTTTTCTATATATGCCATTTTTTTTCTTTTAATCTTTTCTGGGCTTCTAGCTCTTGAGTGAGCAGTGACAGTAATTACCTCAAAGTCATCACATTTTAATGGAATAAATGGCATTCTGGAAAGGGCTTAAATAAGTGAATAGAGTTTAAAAGCTAAGTTAAGTTCAGACACATTGTATGACGGAGACCAGTTGATTTGCTGCTGTATTCTAAGGTGGAGTAGATTGTCTTTAGGAAGAGTAAAGGGTCTGGCAGTGAACATGTATGGGTAAAGTGGGTTTCTGAAGAACTAGTAGGAGATGTAAGGACAACAGTCTCAGAGCAAACTGGAAAGAATGTCAGTGTGGTTTTGCCTGTGAGGAGAAATAGAAGGATGTCTAAGAGAGAATCATCAGAGGGTGATATGAATGTGGGCATATTAAGTAGCTAATACAAAAAGTTAGTAAAGGTTCAAGTGGGTAATAATTTGCTGGAGCTATGCAGTCAAAGAGCTGAGTCAGTTCAATTTTAGGTTACAGAAGAATAAGATTTTTTTTTATCTATGGGGCAATAGATATGAGGAAGGAATTTTAACATGGCTAGAAGGATGACGGAGAAATGGTTAAGCAGCAGCTGTGCAGAAACTGAACTGATCAAGAGGAGTATTTCTGAAAACAAAATAAAGTTCATTTTCAATTTGGGAAGATTGCAATAGGATAGTTGCATTGAGCAGTTTGTTAGTAGTACACCATATCTACTTTTGTTGCTTGGAAATCACTCTTATGAAATGAAAAATTATTCTGCATAATTATAAAATGATAATTTCTATTTTAACTGGTTTTAAGAGATGGACAGTATGCTGGGTTTGTAAGTAATACAAATAATAATAATAGTAATTTGGTGGATTTTGCACAGTTGAAAATACTTCAGCAGTTTTAATGAGAAGCAACTGTGATATATTAAGAAGGAAAGATAAGGGGTAGAAGACAGAGACATTTCTGGAAGAAACAGAAAGCAGGACCAGGATTATTTTCTGTGTGTCTAGATTTAAGATTTGTGATGCCATTTAAACATTAGTGAGTGCTTTTGTTTGAGAGAAAATCCTCAAAGGTTTACTATCTGGTAACATATATGGGAATATGAAAGAACTATAAAGAAAAGTGGTACAGTATTCAAGTTATTCTTCTAATACAGAAGATGAGAAAGAGGGTGGGTAAAAGGGAGTAATAAGAAGGCATAGAAGGTAAAGAAAAGACATGTAAAAGCAATGTTGATTAGTACTATATCATGTCAAAAAGTGGTCCACAAGTTTTTGTGGAAGTTTGTTTTTGTGGGAAATCAAATAGGTACACTGTTATCTTTCACTAAGAATTGTCCTTGAAGTTTTAGCATGTATTTTCATACATTTCAATGTGATCAAGATGGATGTTTGTTTTTCAAATATAAATCCTTGTGCTTCTTGTTTTATTAAGTCATAGTACTCCCTTCTGTTTCCAGTTTGCTCATTGAATTTCTTTTTAGATATTTTGTTCCTTGAGGTGTATTTTTAGTCATACTGATTGCCTGGTAAAATACCTTTATGCTATTATTTTCCGTTCTACAATTAGGAGTCAAACCATTATTTTTGATTTAGCCCCCTTGAAGTATATAGATTTCATAACATTAATTTCATCTCTTCATTAAATGAAACTGGTAGATGGTGTTTTGTGTTATTTATTTATTTTTTCCTTTTTGTTTTATTATTGTCCTGAATATATTACTGCATATATGGAATATATATACATATCTTTATAATTCACTAGATTTTATTTTTCTAGACAAGGTCAAATAGTGTTTGACATATTGCTCTATATCCATAGCGTTATCTGATTATATTCCCCTTCATTGGTAATATCCTTAATCATCATTAAAATCATCAGCTCCCATGGTCAAACATTCACTGCATGAACAGAAAAAAAGAGACAAACTAAAGCTAGTGTATTTACAAGACGAGAGGCAATCAGTCCTGTCAACACATATGATCGTCTGTCCCCTCTTGCTATTATATATCTACACACACACACACACATATATATATATATCCATTTTCAATCCCTTTTTCCCATTTTCACAATCCTTCACTAAACTCTGTTATCTACATTCACCCTTTCAGTACTCTCAGTTTCAAATACACACATATAACCTCTCACACATACATACTAAACTTCCAATACTGCACAATGCTTAATTTATTTCATGAACACACACACACACACACACACACACACACACACACACACACACACACACACACACACACACACACACACACACAAACATACACACGCACTCTTGGTAGGCATGGTCATTTATAAATTGCAAAACTTCAGAAAGCCCAGCATTTCCAAAGCATTTATGTTAAATCAAATGTTTAGCTATCAATTTTGCTCAGAGTGAAAAATTAAATGTTATGAAAACAGATATTTAATGTTTGGTGTAAGCTCAGACATATAATCAGTGATATGTACTTCTTTATAACGGGTCTATATTAAAAACTTGAACATTTATTTACCTGAACACCTAAACGCCGACAAGTCTTCATCGAACCGCAAAAACATGATCGTCCTGAAGTGCGAAATTCAAATCTTTGAATCATCATGGTTGGCCCTTCTGCAGTACAGCTCCATAAGGTAAGTGTGCGATAGTTACGGACCTTAGGGTTAGAGTGCGGGTTAAGGTAAATGCATAGATGGTAATGTATGTTAGATTTAGTGTAGGGTTAGAAGTAGGGTTTTATTAAGTGTATGTGTGTGGATTATTTAGTTTGTTTGGGTATAACTTTTTAAGGTAAGTGTGCAATAGTTATGGACCTTAGGGTTAGGGTACGGGTTAAGTTAAGTGCATACCTGGTGGTATATGAAAGATTTAGTGTAGGGTTAAAAGTAGGGTTTAGTTTAGGGTTAGAAGTAGGCTTTTGTTTAGTGTATGTATGTGGTTTATTTAGTTTGTTTGTGTAGATAGTATGCAGCGGGCGGTGGGATGGGACAACTATGACATTTTGAGTTTTTGAATTTCACGGTTTAGGGCGTTCGGTGTATTTGCGGTTCGAGGAATATGTGTCAGCATTTAGGTGTTTGGGTAAGTAAACTTTTGATATTTTGATATAGACCCTTTATAACAATGAGGTTTTCAATCTTTTTAAATATTTAGTTAGAACACACCCAAAATGAAAATATTCTTGTTAAAATGTTATGGTATAGTTGTTCTGGTTACACTGAGATGAAGCTGTTCCATTATTCTTGAAACTATGAGCACACTATACGTGTGTTTTAGCTGCTCACCCCAGGATTAACTTTTCATTCTTTATTTATTTATTTACTAACCTTTGATTATCAGGAAAGTCCAACTGGGTCGAAGCCTATTCTCAGCAGAGGCCCAGGGAGAAAAGGTCCAAATTATTAGAAAACGTTTAAAGAACAATAATTTTACTATCTTCAAAAATGAAGCAAAAAAGTTTGCAGTTTAAATAATAAATAACTATAACAAATTAGACCTAATATAAAAACATTGGCTAAGAATCAATACAAGGTGTATAACAATCATTTAATATTTAGAAAAAATTTAGACAGTTTGTAGAGAAATTAAAGGTAAGTTAGTCTAATACAAATAGGAATTGCAATATGAAGTGAGGGGAAAAACAGGCTTATGCTTTGCTCAGAGAGAAAGTCCAGGAAGAGAATTAGATAGCAGTAAGGAAGTAAGTGATGAAGGAAGAGTAAAGAGGTACAAGGAAATAAACGTACTTGTTCACATTTAGGGATATAGTTTATCTTGGTTTTGAGCAAGAACAAAGCTAGAATTTAGCTAGAAAGTCTTTCAGGGTGACTTTGAAAGATGGAATGGAGGGTATAGACTTGATGGATACAGGCCTTAGCAACCTTGTATAAGTACAGACAATACCCAGCAGAACTGTTAGGTTTGTAGGCAGACAGGAGTTTTTGGTAAATGAATCACAATGACCAATTGGGAACATAGTTGTGTAGAATATTTTTTAGTACTGTACAGACAGATGGATGCTGGAAAATGTTATAGTTGGGAAGAAGTTGTGTATATGCTAGTTGATGTGGCACTTTTAACCAATTTAGGCTTTTCAGTGCTATACAGTGGTGGGCTCTGAAAGGGGTATGTGCTGTAAATTTAGCAACTTTGTTATAGCATTGTTCAGGTTTTAATTTTTGTGAAGCCTGAAGGTTACTAAGGATGGGAGTGCCATAAAGAACAGTTGGGAGGAGATAAGTAGTGGCAATTATAGTTTTAGTTGCGTTGGTGAGAAAGATTTTGGCTCTGTAAACCATCCATAGTTTTTGATAAGTTTTTCTTACACAATTTTGTATATGCTGATCAAATGTAAGATTATTCATCCACTATCACCCCTAATAGTTTGCTATAAGAAGTGATTTCAATGGTTGTATTATCAAGAGAGAGGACTTTAAATTTATTTTTTTTCGTGAGAGATAGATTTGGGAGAAAAAAGTAGTAGTTTGGTCTTTTTTGTGATAACCATAATTTGCGAGTTAAGAAGCTATGTTTTAGTGTCTGTTAAAGCTTTCTGAGTAATTTCTGGAGGTGTACCATGTTGTCAGATGTGCAAAGGGAGTGGAACCATCTGTGTATCATATTAGGGTGGCCTGTTGTGTGGAAGTATTGAGGGTGTTGGTGAAAATGTTAAAGAGGAGGGGACTAAGAAAGGAGAATTGTGATGTACTGGTGGTGACTGGGAGGTAAGGAGAGAGCATGGATTGCCATTTTACTGACTGGTGCCTGCCATTGGACAGGTAGCTTTTGATCCACAAAGGGTTGGCTGAGAGAGACTGTGTCGAAGGCTTTAGATAAGTCTAGAAATAAAGAAGAAACTAATTTGCCATTATCTATAGCTTTATTGACAGTATCTATATAGGTTAGATGGGCAGTGCTACTACTATGGGAAGGATGAAAACCATGTTGTGTAGCGGTAGGAATTCTTCCAGCAGGAGATAGTCTAGCAATTGTTCTTGAATATATTTTTCAATTATTTTGGCAAGGGGAGATAAGATTGTTATAGGTCTAAAGTTATCAATGTCTGTTGAATTTACTCCTTTGTGCAGAGTGATAATGTGTGATTTTTTTCCATACAGTGGGAATGTGGGATTCCTTGATTGACCTATTTATAAGAATTGAGACAGGATAGGCAATCCTGTTAGCTGCTATTTTAGGTACTCACTTGGAAGGTCATCAGCTGAAGAAGAGAACAATTTAAGTTTAAGAATAAATTTACATGAGATTTGGGCACAGGTTTGAAGGTGAAAGTAGATGTGATAACATGTGGCTGTAGGGCAGGGTTGGAATTACATGCTGAGGAATCCTTGGTTAGATATGCTATGTGGTGAGTCATTGGGAGAGGGGTTTGGGTTGAATTTTTGGCCGAGATGTAATATTTCTTTAATGGATGTCCAACATTTTTTGAGGGTTCTGTTTAGCATTATTGTGACAGTTACTATAAGATAGTTTTTGTCATTATTTATTTGCTTTTTAGCACGATTGTGAAGCATTCTAAAGTGTTCAAGATACTGTGGTCTTTTATATTTTTGATATTCTTTCCATGCTTTTCCTCTATCCTTACTCTTTTGGATAGCCAAATTGCATTATTTGTTTTCAGTCTCTTCTTTCTAGGAGGTGCAAGGCTGTTTAGGAAATTTAGAAAAGTTGTATTGAATTCAATTACTGCATCCTCTAAGGGGAGGATTTTTAGGAAGTTCCGTTTAATAGATGATAGTGTATTAATGAACATTTCTGAGTTAAACTTGGAACAGTTATGTGTTTTATAAATACGCTGTTTAACTGGATGTGTGAGATGTCTAGTCATACAGACTGGAAGATGATCACTGATATACCAAACAATTTTTGAGAGTCGGTTCTTTGTAAACAGGAAGCAAAACAACCAAAACAATAATATGGACAAAAACATCTGGAAAGTGATCAGCAATAAAGGGTTAACTGCTCTCACAACAAATAAAATAAGTTGTCTTAATAAAAAAAACTGTACTTTAGTCAAGTCAGCAAAACCTGCTATTATAAATCACAAATTAAGGATTTAGTTTTTAAAATGAAAAACGTGCTTCATTATTAATTACTATAAAAAAAATTGCTGAGGCAGAGAGCTGTGATTTTTGAACTTCTGCATTTCATCAGATACTGTTCAAAGTTATATATATCCCTGCAATATGTATTACAACATTTAAGGGCAGTTCATGAGTTTGCAGACATATTTATTTATTTACATTTGATAAATGGGAATGTCCAACTAGGTAGGAGTCCATTTTCAGTGGAGACTCTGGGAGAAAATCTCCCAGTGTTACAAAATAGTTTAAGAACTATAGTTTTATAAGCTGTAAAAATAATAACTACAGTTTAAATAATTATATCCCTCCTATCCCTTGTCCCAAGTGTTTTCTCCATTCAGCTGCTTCACTCTACCAGAAGTGAAACAACCCACTAGCTAAAGAACTTGCAGAGCTGAAGTTCACTTGCAGTTGCAAAAGTTCACAAGGAAAAAATACACTGAGTTAAATCTATTCAAACAACCCACTACCTAAAGAACTTGCACAGCTGAAGTTCACTTGCTGTTGAAAAAGTTCACAAGGAAAAATACACCTTGAGTTAAATCTATGTAAGACAAATTCATAGACTCAGACTAATAATTTAATTTGTTAAGTCATGTACTAGTGTGTTCTGTCTGTAGTGTTGAATCTGCTGGAAGGATATCCCCACCCCCACTTATCCACACTCACAGGCCTTTTACTGCTTAAGGTGAAGCTACATTAACATTTCAGCATATTTTAGTCTTATCAGTGTAATGGAAAGGACATTGAAAAGCCCATAACTATAACATTAGATGCTGTGACTCAGGTCAAGTTTTTAGAGTTCAGTCACCTTGTCTTTGTATTCAGGAACATTCTACCTCACTGATTGTTTATGCTGGTAAACCATCTGCAGGGGGGAGTAACTGCTTTCCACTGAAGGAACTGACTGGCCCTGCCTGCTTCTCAGCTGGGTCTCCCACTACTTTTTTCCCTTTGTGGCTCCAAACTCAGAGTCACTTCACTACCCCATGTCCCAAGTGTCCTCTCCATCCAGCTGCTTCACTCTACAAGAAGGTACACTGCATTCTTGTATTATCTTAACTGTATGGTTTATTTCATTGACAGTGGCAGTCAAGAGAAGAAGGTAAACACTTGCACCACACCACACTCATCACATAGTCTCACTAAAATCCACACATAGAAACACAAAAACATTTGCGGAGGATCTCAATAATAATCTGCTCAAGCAACAGAGACCTGCAAACCAGAAATGCAAGCAACATCCACCCCCCAACACAACCCAAATGACACATAGCCCACAAACTCAGTGTGTCACTCAACCACAGCCAATAAGGCAAAACAACGTACCCAACACACTAGTTATAGGTGACTCTATAGTCAGGCACACTGATGTCCCACTCACTAGAATAAACAAGGAGAAGGTTACTGTCAGCTGCCTTCTGGGTGCCAGGATCCGCCACATAACCCACGCCCTCAGGTCACTCTAAAACAAGTACAAATATGACTCTGTCATTGTCCATGTTGGTGTGAATGACCTGAGATGTACTTCCCTGGACTACATGAAAAGAGACATGGAAGAGCTCTCCGATCTTGTAGCCCAGGCAGGTATGACCCTAGCCCTGAGTAGCATTCTGCCATCACCCAGAATGATGCCGCAGTACAAGGACAAAATGATTGACTTCAACAATTGGCTAAGGTTTTGGTGCCATTCTAAAGGGATCCAGTATCTGTCTGCCTGGGATGACATGGTCAACAGACCACGATGCTTTGCCAGAGATGGCCTGCACTTGTCACCCCTGAGATTCCAGATACTGGCTAAGGTTCTTGCCGCCCCTGTAGTGCCTTTTTTAGGCAAGGTTCAGATGACAAATTCACCATCGTAACAGGAACAGGAAGAAAAAACTGAGGGTGATGCTACTCAATGCTAGAAGTCTAAATCTCAAAATGCACTCACTCGAGGCACTGCTTAAAATGGAGAACATCAATATCTGTGCAGTGACTGAGACCTGGTTCAAGGCTCCAGAGATCACCCCTGCACTACCAGGCTATAACTCATACCACACCTTTCGGCCATGTAACCTGGACCGGAACACCAAAGGTGGAGGTGTGTCCATATTCATTAAGGATATCCACACCTCCAGGCTAATTTGCTCAGCATAATGCAGCCGAGGTTATCCAAGTGCAACTAACTCTGGGGAAAACTGCAATCCAAATTGTAGCTTGCTACAGATCACCCACCATGCCCCAGGATTCCCACTCCTCTTTTCTTGATGTACTGGAAAATATTGGGGTTCAACCAAACACCCTAATAATGGGCAATTTCAACTACCCCACCATTAACTGGGAAAACTACTCATGTATCAACTCCTTCGCTCAACGCTTTCTGGAATTCATAAACTCCAGTGCCCTGGATCAATTTATCCACACCCCCACCAGGGGCAACAATATCCTAGATCTAGTCATTACCAACATGAGTGACTGGTGTTCCACACCTGAAGTCAACACCTCATTGGTCCGATCTGACCATAAGCTAATTACCCTAGATATCCACATCCTGCCTGCACCACCCATTAAAGAAACTATGGTAAAAAAATTTCTCCAAAGCCAACTACATGCTTCTTAAGGCAGACATGGTGACCTTCATGACACCCATGCACATGGACAATACAGTTATGACTACTGAATCCTACACAATTGCACTTTATAAGCACTTACATGAGTGCATGGATCGTGCTATCCCAAACAGAACCAAGATGCTATCCTCCAAAAAAAGGAAGCCAATCTGGTGGTCCCCTGCCATAAACAAACTGTACAACAGAAGGAAGAAACTGTTGCAAAAGAGAGTAAAATCCCATGAGTGGAGGAGCTCCCTGGGTCAGCCTCAGTAAGAAGTTGTGATCCCTGATAAAATCCTCCAAAGCTAGTTACAAAAACAAGATTGCCACTGATTCTAAAGACAATCACAAAGCATTCTAAAGCTATGTCAAGAATCTCAATGGCAACACTCAGATCTGCTCTGAGTTATAGCTCAATGGCACTAAATATACAGACCCAACTGATATTGCCAACATCCTGGCAGATAGGTTCAGTGCTAACTTTACCCCCCTCTCACCCCCTAAAAAGCCCATCTCTATACCGGAAGAATGCAAAGTTCCTGTAATCACGGTTGCACAGGTAAAAAACACTCTCCAAAGCCAAGAACACAGCATCCATGGGACCAGACAACATCCCAAGCTGCGTTCTACATGAACTACAGAACGAACTGGCACCCCACCTAAGTACCATGTTCAATCATAGCCTCACCTCAGGCTTTGTGCCTGCTGAATGGCGCACAGTGACAGTTATCTCACTCCACAAGGGGTGAACCACCACGGACCCTGGGAACTACTGCCGCCAATAGCTGGACAAGCCTGGTCTGCAAGGCCATGGAATGTATCATCATGGAACTTATAAACAAAGACATTGGTAATCTCCAAATTCTGGACCCCACCCAGTTCGGGTTTGTAAAAGGCAGATCATGTCTCCTAAACCTGATAGACTTCTTTGAAGCAGTCACCAAAGCTGTAGACAAGGGTAAGGTGATTCACACAGCCTATCTATATCCTGCCAAGGCTTTCAACACCATCCCCCACTCTGGAATTATAGATAAACTCACTAAACTAGGTATAAATCCCTATGTCACAAGATGGGTTGCCAACTGGCTCACTCACAGAACCCACACTGTGAAAGTAGCAGACTCCAAATCCGACTTCAGACCAGTGACAAGTGGAGTACCACAGAGTTCAGTCCTGGGTCCTCTCCTGTTTGGTATCTACTTCTCTGAAGTACAGGCTAACACAGAAGGTCTTTGGCTAACGAAGTTCGCAGATGACTGAAAACTAGTTGCCATAATCAAAACTCCTAATGATGTGGACATCCTACAAAAGGGCCTCACTGAGACAAATGACTAGTATCAAAGCCATGGCCTCAAGCTCAATGCCAAAAAGTGCATTGTCATCCCCTTTGGTAAAAACTCTGTACCCATGAACTACAACATAGGTGATAGTATACTTAACACCGAAAGTGTGATAAGAGACCTTGGGACACAGGTGGACAATAATCTCTCCTTTGATAATCACATCGCCACAGTAGTCAGGAAATCCTTCTATGTGGCACACCTCATCACAAAAGGTTTCTCATCCAGAAGAAAAGAGGTCATTGTTCCCCTCTGCTCATCACTCATTAGACTCATTATAGAGTACAATGCCCCTTTTGGTATGTACCTCAAAAGACATCTACAACAAGTAGAAAGGCAGCAGAAATACCTCACAAAGAGGATTACCAGCCTCAAACGGATGCCCTATGCAGACCGTCTCAAAATACTCCAGCTTTACTCCGTCACATATCGCCTACTCAGAGGTGATCTCTGCCTAACATACAAAGCTATGTCAAACCCAGAGCTGTTGGACATGCTCCACTTAAAGAAATCCCAATCCCTCTGAGCTACACACTCTAGGGACCTAAACCTTGTCACCACAATAAACAGAACATGCCGGAGGGATAGATTCCTGTCCCAGAGACTTCCCATACTCTGGAATAAACTACCTATCTATATCAAACAAAGCTCCTCATTAGCACTCTTCAAGAAAAATCTTGATGATTGGATGGGAAATAGAAAATTCACCCCGGGGATCACCTCTGTGGCTCTGCTCAACAGTGGCACAGGAAAATAATTTTCTTGGGTGGCAAAAGCCAGGGTACCTTTTTAGCTGGTCTTGTATAGGCCCCAGGGCCGATAGCCTAGTACCTGTCTATGAACCTATGAACCTATTATACTTTGTACTAGAAAAATGCAACTAAAATTTCACTGTGTTTAACTCTTAAGTGCTGTGTCTTTTGCTGTTAATGTTTTGCAAATACATGTTTTTACTGACTTTTTACTCTAGGTTTCAGTAATTGCAGCTAAATGTTGCCTTTCTGCTGTAAAAGTGTAGCAAGTGTCTACTGGCTGTTAGTTTCACTGAATCTTACTGTAAAACAATAATTTTTTTTTTTTTTGCTGTTTGTACTGCAGTTACATCAAGTAAGACTGTTGCCATCTGGCTAAGTGTTTGTTATTTTATTTTCTCCCTGCACATCTGTAGTGCATATGTTTATGTTATGAATATATATTTCTGTCCCTCCAACTGAAGGCTTCTATTGTAATACCTGATTTTATGTTTGCATGAACAGCACAGTTACTGGACATTGTAGGCAATTGTTAAATCCATGAGAGTTTCTATTTATAAAGGGTTTTGTCATTGACTAAGGCTGCTTCTTTTTTTTTCCTATATGCTACACGCTCTAGCTGGCTGCCTTTTTCTAAGTGCTTAAATAGCAGATTTACAGACTGTATATTGTATAGTAAAGAGAGGGATCTAACAGATAGGCATGCCACCTGTCTCTCTAACATCTGTAAACTTACATTTCAGTGACCCTATATTTGCATGCAAACTCAGATCTCTTGTTAGCTTATTTTTCTTTCTCCCCTTCTATACTGTGGAAGCCACCATTTTTGTTCTTAGTAATCATAAACTTGCATACCTACAAATATCTCTGGTAAGCTTTCTTATTGTCCTGTTTAAAGGCTAGAAATGTGAAATGCACAACTATGAAATATTGTGCACTACTCTTCTTTGTCAAAAGTTACTTAATGTGGATGAGTATAGACAAATAGTACTGTACCTATCTAGTTTAACCATCAATATATCCTTATTAACTTGCGCTCTCTTTCTCTCTCTCTCCCAGTTTAACAATCCTCTACCTGAAGAACTTGCACAGGTGAAGTTCACTTGCAGTTGCAAAAGTTCACTAGGAAAAAATACACTGAGTTAAATCTATATAAGACAAATTCATAAATTAATTTGTTAAGTCATGCACTAGTGTGTTCTGTTTGTAGTGTTGAATCTGCTGGAAGGATATCCCCACCCCCACTTACCCACACTCATAAGCCTTTTACTGCTGAAGGTGAGGCTACATTAACACTTCAACATATTTTACTCTTATCAGTGTATTAGATCCCTGGAAAAAGGCATTGAAAAGCCCATAACTATAAAATTAGATGCTGTGACTCAGGTCAAATTTTTGGAGTTCAGTCACCTTGTCTTTGTATTCAGGAGCATTCTACCTCACTGATTGTTTATGGTGGTAAACCATCTGCGGGGTTTGGGATTTCTTTCTGCTCTGCTCACTCCACTTCTCTGCCCTTCCCCCATATCCCACCGTCCCCAGCACCTCTACTCATATCCCACGCAAACCACCCCCCCTCATTCCTCTGATCCAATTATATCCAACTCTACCTTGTCCACACCCACATTTCATTCACACCTTACCTACTTTCATCAAGGACACCCACACCTCAAGACTGGTGGCAACGCACGATGCATCGGAGACCATCCAGGTGCAATTAACCATAGGCAAGACTGCTCTGCAAATTGTAGCATGTTACAGGCCACCCTCACAAACTCAGGAACCTCACATGGCCTTCCTGAAAACACTAGAGGGGATAAATGTATCACCAAACACCATCATACTAGGTGACTTCAATTACCCTAATATAGACTGGGAACACTACTCAAGCCCAAACACCCTAGCCCAAAAGTTCCTGGAATTCATAAACTCAAATGCCATGGAACAACTAGTCACCATCCCCACAAGAGGAGATAACATACTTGATCTCATCATCACGAACATGGGAGCACAATGTTCAACACCGGAAGTATACCCCTCACTGGTGAGATCAGATCACAAACTAATCTCGCTGGAGGTCCTCATCCCACACCCACCTGAAATAAAAAAGACCACAGTAAAGAACTTCTCAAAAGCCGACTTCACACTTCTAAAGACTAGTGTGGTCTCCTTTAAAGCCCCGAGCCGGCGGAAAACAGTACTCAAGCCGCTGAATCACTTACAAATGCCTTCTACCAGCACCTGCAGGAGTGCATGGATAAGGCAATCCCAAGCAAAACAAAGACTCTTTGTACCAAAGGCAAGCGTCCAGTCTGGTGGACCCCAGCCATAAACAAACTCTACAACAAAAGGAGGAAGCTACTACAAGATAGAGCAAAATCCTTAAAAGGTAAGACACCCTTGATCACTATAAGTAAAAAACTAAGAGCTCTCATAAAATCATCCAAAGCAAATTTCGAGAGAAAAATAGTTAAAGACTCAAAAGACAATCATAAGGCCTTCTTTAGCTATGTTAGAAACCTGGGAGGAAACTCCCAGATATGCTCAGAACTAGTTCAAAATGATGTGAAGATTACTGATCCTACAGACATTGCCAACATACTGGCTGACAGGTTCAGTGCAAACTTCTCCCCCCCCAAAAGGAGAGATATCTATACCAAACGATTGCAGCCCACCAAACATCTCCAGCGCCCAAGTGAGAACTGCTCTCTCCAAAGCAAAAAACACAGCATCCATGGGACCTGATGGTGTCCCCGGCTGTGTGCTCCACGAACTCAATGAGGAATTAAACCCACAGCTGTTTAATCAAAGTCTTACCTCTGGATACGTACCCAGGGAGTGGCGCACTGCAACTGTGGTCCCACTTCACAAAGGCGGTGCCTCCACCGACCCTGGAAATTACCGCCCATTAGCTTGACAAGCCTTATCTGCAAAGCCATGGAGAGGATCATAATGGACCTCATAAATAAAGACATAGGGAATTTGCAGACTTTGGATCCAACCCAGTTTGGCTTTGTCAAAGGCAGATCATGCCTTTTAAACTTGGTTGACTTTTTCGAAACAGTCACCAAAGCCATTGATGAGGGAAAGGCAGTCCATACAGCCTACCTCGATCTGGCTAAGGCCTTCGATACAATACCCCACTCGGGTATCATTGAAAAACTCATCAGCTTAAATGTTAACCCATACATCACAAGATGGGTTGCAAACTGGCTGAGTGACAGAACCCACAGGGTCAGAGTTGCTGGCGCCATGTCAGACTCAAAGCCTGTCACAAGTGGTGTCCCACAGGGCTCAGTCCTGGGCCCACTCTTGTTTGGCATCTACTTTTCCAAGTACAAGCAAACACAGGAGGGTTATGGCTGACAAAGTTTGCAGATGACTGCAAACTGGGCCATAGTAGAAAACACATCTGACACAGATATCCTTCAGAAGGGTCTCACAGAAACGGATAACTGGTGCCAGAGCCACGGCCTAAAGTTAAATGCCATAAAATGCATAGTCGTACCCTTCGGGAAAAACAAGGTTACCCTAGCTACCAAATAGGTGGCAATCCACTGAGCACAGAAGAAGTTATCAGGGACCTGGGGACCCAGGTTGATAGTAGTCTGTCATTCGACACCCATGTAGCTAAAGTAGTTAGGAAGACCTTCTACGTTGCCCACCTTATCATGAAGGGATTCTCATCTAGATCAAGGGAGGTCATAGTCTCCCTTTACTCATCACTCATCAGACCAATGATTGAGTACAATGCCCCATTCGGAATGTATCTGACCCGACACTTGCAGCAGCTGGAGAGGCCACAAAAGTTCCTCACCAAAAGGATAATGGGTCTCAATAATCTGTCCTATGCTGCACGACTGAAAGAACTCCAGCTCTATTCAGTCGCCACCGCTTGCTCAGAGGTGACCTTTGCCTAACATACAAGGCCGTGTCAAACCCAGATTTGATGAATATGCCTCACCTCAAAAAATCTAGATCCATCAGAGCCACAAGGGTGGGAGACTTAAACCTCGACACGGCTATTAATAGGACGTGCTGGAGGGATAGATTCATCACCCAAAGACTCCCTATGCTGTGGAACAAAATCCCGGTACATGTGAGGCAGAGCACCTC
The DNA here is from genome assembly GCF_019279795.1 of Protopterus annectens. NCBI lineage: Eukaryota > Metazoa > Chordata > Ceratodontiformes > Protopteridae > Protopterus > Protopterus annectens. The sequence continues at coordinate 1,291,475,293 of NC_056733.1, read as the reverse complement.
GCTGGCCTTGTTCAAGAGAAATCTTGACCAATGGATGGGAGATCGCAGATATACCCCAGGGATTACCTCAGTGTCACTGCTCGACAGAGGCACAGCAAAATAATGGGTATAGTTCCCCATACAAAAGGGGTGGCGTAAGCCACAAAATGATGGGCTAGGCTTGTAAATGCCCTCGGGCAGATAGCCTAGTATGAACCTATGAACCTATGAACCTATTTAACCAAACTTATCTGCTTCCCCTTACATTCATCAGCTTGAATTCTCATCCTCCCTACTATAATTCTTTGCATCTTACTCTATTTTACCATCACAATACTATCACTGCCTCAGACAATCTTGCATTAACTCCAGGTTTATCACCATCTATTCTATTATACATACAAACTAACATTGCACCATAATTTTACTACTGACCAGTCACATCTCCCCCACCCTTCCTTATCATAAACCACAGGAGAAAACACCTAATCACATTGTCAAAGCCCACCCTGAACTCAAAACATTTCCAACCTTACCTTCAGCTGCACAGATATCACTAGATAACAAAATCTCTGTTTATACCTGATATTACATTCTAACACATAAATACCAATTTTACTATTGTTAAACCCACTATCACAGTTGGCATGCTCCTCCCAACCTGCCTAGCTTCTTTACTCTTAATTCTCAACCTCGCTACAGCTATATCTTCACTTAACCCACATATCAATACACATCGACAACCTCCTCCAACCATCACCCCAATAAACAACACAGCATCTCACATCTCCTCCCAGCTTTTCCCCTATACCTTCCCATATTATTCAAGCCACAAATTGGTCTCCTCACCTCCTACAAAACCACACTTGACACCAGTATCATCACCTAGGAATAAAAAACACTTCCCATGGTACTCCTTCCTCATTACCCACCTACTCAAATGTGGAGACATACATCCTAACCCTGGCCCACCCTCTAATCCTAACCAAAAGAGTAACCCCAAAAATGTAAACATACTTAATGCTGAACCGTAGAAGTATATGTAATAAAATAACCCCACTGCATGCCTGGATTGATCAAAATAAACCTGACATACTAGCCCTTACTGAATCATGGCTACACCCCGATGTAAAAGACTTAGAAATAATACCACCAAACTTTACAATAACCAGAAGAGATAGATCTAAAAAAAAAGGGGGTAGGGATAGCACTTCTATATCCCCCTACACTAATCACACCCTTCACCAGTAATATACCCATCATTTCCATTGCTGAGGTACTAATCTCCTTTTTGAACCTCAATATATTAAAAATAATTTGCATAACAGTAATATATATTCCACCAGGTAACAATATACCAGTGTTGGAAAATATTTTATCCTGGACATCCCAAACAATAAACCTTGAAACAACAATCTTAGGAGACATAAATATAGATTGGCAAACCATAGTGTCCAACCCCCCCTGCAAATAGTATAAATCTGTATGTTTTTTCTCAGCTTATCAATGCTCCAACAAGATACAAAAAAGATCTTACCTGCCAATCCACCTTAGACTGGATTCTAGTATCCCACCCTGCCAATTACCCCTCTTCTGGTACACTGTCTAACTCTCTGAGCGATCATCTACCAACTTATTCCCTTAGAACAAACTCCCAACAACTAAGAGTATGCACTATAAAAATCAGTTAGGAACTCAACTAATTTTTGTCGGCATAAATTCAACAATCTCCTACAGGAAATAGACTGGACACCCCTTAAACAATTACCCCTTAATGATGCTGTGCTATACTTTAATAACACCTTTCTTCACATACTTAATACACTAGTTCCCATTCATATGAAAAGAATCAAAAAGAACTCAGCACCATGGCTCTCTAAGGAGTGCAAACACCTAATGAAGCAAAGGGACCTAGCCTGGTCAATCTGGAAACAAAACAAAAATTAACAAAATCATGTTAATTTTACAACACTTTGTAACAAAGTGACAAAACTAATCAACAGAGATAAGAAGTCATATTATTCCCAGCTTCAACTCCAGCATAAAATCAACCCCAGTAAATTTTGGCACTCCATATCTTCTCTACTTAACCCTGGAAGAAATGGAGAGCACACCTTATCACCAGATACCCCACCATCACAAATAGCTGAAAACTTTAACAAGCACTTCATAAAATCAATTTCGGACCTATTAATTAACACCCCTAATGCTGGACCCTCGCATCCTTCAACCTGTTCAGACACCAACCCCAGTCCATCAACTACTTCTAACCCTGTCATAACTAACCCCCTACTCAACAAAATGTCATACAAACTCCATTCTCATTTCAGCCCATACCCACTGACACCATTAAGAAACTGCTACAAAAACTAAAACCCTGCTCTATCTCAGCTGATAATCTCCCCCCATACTACCTCAAACTGGCTGCTAACTCAGTCACCTACCCAATCAATATCCTTATAAACAGGTCTTTATCTGAATCAGAAGTACCTACCATATGAAACAATCTCACAGCACCCCCATCCACAAAGGAGGCAACTCTTTTGATCCATCCAATTTCTGTCCTATATCCATCTTGTCACCCATATCCAAAAATTTCGAGAGAGGTATCCATCAGCAGGTAATGCAATATCTATTGCAAAACAACCTTTTAACCAAAACCCAACATGGCTTCCAACCTAGCCACAGCACAGCTACAGCCTTATCTTTTACAGACACCATGAACAAGGCCAGAGATGCAGGATGCTATACAGCCACAGTATTCCTTGATCTCTCCAAGGCCTTTGACACAGTGTCTCACCCCTTACTTTTGAACACACTGTCTAACCTAGGCTTCTCACATAACACAGTAAAATGATTTCAGAGCTACCTCAAAGATCATAAACAAGCAGTGAAATGGTCCAATGAACTCTCAGCCTTCCTCCACAACCCTACTGGAGTCCCTCAAGGCTCCATCCTAAACCCACTACTCTTCAACATTTTCACAAACAACCTTCACACTACCTGTTACCTTGGGACCCTCATCACCATAATCTGCACTGCTCAATCACTGCCAGAACTACTTTCAAGAACTCAACAGTTCTTTACTGCAGTTGAATCCTGGCTAAGAAATGCCCAACTCTTTCTTAATCCAGAGAAGACAAAACTAGTACTTTTTCATCCCAAAAACACCTCCCCTGTCACTGATCATTTCAACATCCTTGCATCTGTCAACACTGTCATAGAAATAGTGTAGGAAACCAAACTTCTAGGTGTTATCATTGACAATAAACTTTCATTTGACCCCCCATATACAGCAAAATATAAAGAAAACTCATCAAAATCTGGGACTGTTATCTAGAAACAAACATTTCTTTACTGAAACAACCAAAACTATCCTTGCAAAAACATTTTTACTTCCCTCCCTTCTTTATGGTGCCCCTAACATACAAAATTATACCCTAAGCAAGTTGGAACAGTGCTACAACACATTTGCAAAATTTGCCACAAACTCTAAATATCACACACACCACTGTAAACCACTCCTAGAATTAAACTGGCTTGAACTCCCCAACCAACTTGCCTTTATTCAGCTATTCACCTTGCACAACCTTATTTTCAAGCCTACTGCCTGCCCTGCACTAGCCAATCTAGTCATACCTTACACACCAAATTGATCCCTATGATCAGAAGGCAAAATATCTTAGCTATCTCAAAACCCACAAGAAAACCTGGTCAGTCTCTGTATTCATACTTTGCCTCTGTACATTGGAATTCACTACCTCTAGCTAGCAGGTCTATGCCTGGCCTAACCCATTTCAAAGGCTCTTTAACAAATAATCTCAAAAATACATGGCTCTGCTCCTGCATAACGCCTGCCTAATGCTCAAGTCTTCCTTTCTGTCACATTTCAATCCCTCACAGACTGCAAGATCCCAAGGCTCTTCTAACTAATTCTCTTCTTCTATACCATATCCTTAAGCTACTGCTCAGGCTTTATTGCTTCTATTCTTCTTAACTCTCTCTCTCACTGTCTGCAGCACTAGATTTCTGACTGCTGTTTTCCTAACTGAGACTAGCATTCTATTTTGCATGTACTATTACAGTCAATGTCACACATTGCACTACCTACGTACTACTTTTTTGGACACTGTCTACATCATGTATGATGTGTGACTATTATTGTCTGTACTGTTTTAACTGTATAGAACTGTCTAGATGTGTAGTGATATGTTGCAACATCTTGTTGCAGTTTGCTCTTTCAACTTATTTTTGTATAGTATTTCTAATGTAATTTTTATTTTATTGGATTATACTGTATTTGTATTGTACTGTATGTGCAGCTTTTCTCTCTGGGCCTCTGCTGAAAATGGGTTCTGTAGACCCAGTCAGACCACCCGATAAACAAATGTCAAATAAATAAATAAATAAATAAATAAATAAATAAATAAATATCAGATTAGACATAATATGAAAACATTGGTTAAGAATAGATACACGTCATATTACAATGATATAATATTTACAGAAATTTAAGCCAGTTTATAGAGAAATTAAAGGTAAGTTAATATAGTGCAATCAGAAATTGCGATATAAGGTGAGAGAAAGGTAGGTTTATGGTATATTCAGCAAGAAAGCCAGCATAGAGGAATTGATAGAAGTAAAGAAGTGAGTGAAGAAGGGATAGTAAGGAGGTATAAAGTATGAATAAGTATTTGTTCACATTTAGGACGTAGTTTATCCTGGTGTTAAACAAGAACAGAGCCAACTTTTGGCTTGGAAGTCTTTCAGAATTGTTTTGAAAGATGGGAGGCAGGATATTGAACTAATGGATACAGGTAAGGAGTTCCAGGCCTTAGCAACATGGTACAAGTACAGACAATGTCTAGCAGATTTGATTGGCTTGTGGGCAGACAGGAGTTTTTGGTCACTGCATCATAATGACCAACTAGAAACATAGTTGTGTAGAATGTTATTTAGTGCTGGACAAGCAGACGGATTCTGGATAATTTTATAGGTGGTAAAAGGCTGCGTATATGTTTGTTGATGGGGTAGTTCTAACCAATGTAGACCTTTTTAGTGCTATACAGTGTTGGGTTCTGAAAGGGGTATTTGCTGCAAATTTAGTTTTATTTTTAGTTATAGCATTGTTCAAGTTATCATTTTTGTGATTCTTGAAGTTTAGTAAGGATGGGAGTGTCATAAAGAGGTGTGGGAAGGAGATAAGTAGTAGCAAGTATAGCTTTACTTATGTTGGTGAGAAAGATTTTGGCTTTATAAAGCATCCCATGTTTTTGATGAGTTTTTATTATGCAATTTTGCATATGCAGATCAAATTTAAAATTATCAACTATCTTCCCTAATAATTTGCTATGAGAAGTGACTTCAATGGTTGTATAACCAAGAGAGAGGACTTTAAATTTGTTTATTTTTCATGCGAGAAGGATTTGAGGAAAAAAGTAGTAATTTTTTTTTAAGGGTTTAACATGAGATGTGAGTTCCAAAGCCATGTTCCAGTCACTGTTAAAGCTTCCTGAGTAATTATTTGGAGGTGTGCCATGTTGTCAGATGTGCAAATGAATGTGGATTAAGGAGGCATGTTGTGTGGATGTGTGGAGGGTTTTGGTGAGAATGTTAAAGAGGAGGGGACCAAGGATAGAGTCTTGTGGTACACCAGTGGTCACCGGGAGGAATGAAGATAGGGTGGAGTGCCATTTCACTGACTGATACATATTGGATAGGTAGCTTTTGAGCCATTAAAGGATGGGCAGAAAGGGACCTAATGCGGACATTTAAAGTAGAAGTTTACTGTAACAAACCATGTCAAAGGTATTAGACAATTCTAGAAATAAGGAGTGGACTAGTTTGTTGTTATCTCTAGCTTTATTGACAGTATTTATATAGGTTAGCAGTGCAGTGTTAGTACTATGGGAAGGACAGAAGCCAGTTTGTGTGGGGGACAGGAGGTCTTCCTGCAGGAGATAGTTTAGTGATTGTTTTTGAATACATTTTTCAAGTATTTTGGAGAGGAAGGATAAGATTGCTGTTGGTCTAGGGTTAGCAATGTCTGTTAACTTTCCTCCTTTGTGTAGAGTGATAATATGTGACTTTTTCCAAGATGGGTACATGAGATTTCTGGATTCACTTATTTATAAGGCTTAAATACAGTAGAAAGTGCTATCAGCTGCTGTTTTAAGGTACTTGCTTGAAAGATCATCAGCTGAAGTAGAACATGATTTCAGTTTGTTTTATATAAGATGTGGGCACAGTTTGAAGATGAAAATGGATGTGCTGTTTCATGGGTGTTGGGCAGGGTTAGGATTAGATGTTGGAGAATCCTTGGTTAGAGATGCTATACAAGCTATGTATTGCAGTTTCGAGTGAGGAGTTATTGAGAGACGGATTAGGGTTAAATGTATGGTCGAGTTGCAAGATTTCTTTAACGGCTGTCCAGCATTTTTTATGGTTGTATGTACTATTATTCTGAAAATTATTATACTACAGTTTTTTTAACCTTATTAATTTGCCTTTTTAGTATGGGCATGAAGCATTCTGAATTTTTCAACACATTGTGGTGTTTTATATTTTTGTTATTCTTTCCATGCTGTTTCTGTATCCTGCTTTAGCATTCTACTCTCTTTGGATAGCCGTACTGCATTACTTCTTTTTAGTCTCTTACATCTAGGAGGTGCAAGGCTATTTATGATATTCAGGAAAGTTGTATTGAATTCATTTACAGCATCTAAAGGGAGGATTATTAGGAAGTTCCATTTAGTAGATTATATGTTAGAAATGAACATTTCTGGGTTAAACGTAAAAAGATTAAGTGTTGCTTTATAAACATAAGTGGATGTGTGAGATGTCTGGTTGTAGAGACTGGAAGATGATCACTGAGACAGTCAGACATTGTACATATGGTGGTCTATTTGCTAGGGCCCAATATGTCTAAAAGGTCATTTAATGTCTTGCTATAATGTGTGGGGCTATTAATTAGTTGTGTGAAACCAAAATAAGTTCATAGTAGATGTAGGGAAGTAGGAGCTTATGTCCAACCAAATGACATTCACATCACCTAGAAATATTATTTCTTGTGGAATTTTTATGGATATTCAATGAAGGATGTCTTCCAGTATAGCTGTATTGTCAACATGAAGGGTGGAAAGAACAGCAATACATATCTGTTTATAACTGTTTCATTTTAGAAAGTAATAAGAAGCTCTGTTGAACTGAAATTTGGTTTTGGTTTGTTTAAGACAAAATGCGGTAGCTGCTGAGAAATAGTAAAGCAATACCACCATCTTTCCTCTTTATACTGTCATTATAGACAATATTATAGCTGAGAGGTGTAATTTTGGAGCCATTTATGCTGGGTTTAATCCACGTTTCAGTTATAATGAGAATATCATGCTTATGTTGGATAATCCAGGCATGTAGTTCTGCAATTTTATTTCTTATGGTTCTGTTATAGCAGCAAACGTTAGATTACTGGGGTTGGGGCTGACCATTTTAAGGTTAGAGTAGTTTGTGGAAGAGAATTGCCTTGATGTTCATTGTGAAAGGTAAGGTCAGGATTTGGGTGAATGCCTCCTCCTAGAAGAATTTTAGTATATTGGAAAATTACTGATACTTGTTTCTGGAGAGTATTTTTCCACTTAATTTTGTTTGGGTTTGGGTCAAAATGGAGTTACTCAGCCTATATCTGGAGTAAAGGTGATGGGCATCATGTTTGCTGTGATGTGTGCAGAGTGTAGGAAGGAAATATGAATAGGTGGTTGGAACAGAGTCGGAGATATGCTGAGAGCTATTATAGAGTCACTGTGGTATGTGGAATGGCCCAGCAGTAGAAGAAGAGAGGATAAGCTGAGGAGTAGCATGTTTAAGTAAATGGATCTGTATGTTATAACTGGCTGTCAGTGCAGAAGCAGGGATCAAGAAGGAAAAAAGAAGTTGCAGGGCAGAAGGATATTTAGTGGTGGTGGTGGAGTCTGAAAGCTGATAGAGGGTAGGTAGGAAAGAAGTATTTTCTATGAAGGAAGAGAGATAGGTTGTTCTAGTGTCTTTTCTGCAATGTAAGGAATAGAGGGGTTTTAAAGGCCAGAGTATGAGAATGTAGTTAAACCAGGAAGAAGTGAGGGTTTATTTGGGAAAAGATACAATGTAGAACAGATAGGCACTGTTAGGGAGGGGTGTGACTATGAATGAATATAATACAAGGCTCTATACTGGGAACACTCCAATTTAGCATCTTTATTAATAATATTCAGCCTTGTTTCAGTCAGGGGTCTCCCATACAATATGCAGTCAACTCTACTATTATATGTTCTGCTGACTTCACATCAGATCTACAAAGAATTACTCAATTTACATCCATTGTGATCTGGTTATGCAATAATCATCTATCCCTTAATACTAACAAATGCAAACTTATTTTATTTATCCCCCCAAAAATACCCCATTGACAAAACTCAGTTTACTGTACTTTCTTAGAGCAACACTAGAATCAAAGTCATTAATTCAACTGCTAGGAGTAATAATAAATAAAAGCCTAAAACTGACCTGCACATACAACATAACCTCAATAAAACACACCAAAAGCTAGGCATTCTTTACAGACGCAAAATTTCCTTAGTCCTCACACTAAACAAATACTTGCTTCCACTTATCTACTTCCCTCTGTCATCTATGGTGCCCATTTACTTGCTAACCTGCTCTCTACCCTATAAACAAAGCTTGAAACTTGTTATAACAAAATCGCCAAGTTCGGAACAAATGCCAGACACTCTACTCACCACTGCATGTCTCTGCACTCACTGAACTGGCTTGAAGTCCCACACTATCTCACCTACCTGCAGTTAACTACAGCTCATAAAATAATGTACAAACCATAAGACTGTCCTGCTCTTAGTTCATTATTCACACACTATCTTCCAAAAAGGTCTCTTAGATCTGAAAATCCACACCTACTGCATGTTTACAAGCTTAACCCTCCTGCAAGCCAGCTTCTTTACTCTTGTGTGGTAGCCAGAACCTGGAATGCCCTTCCATTGGTAATTAGAACTATAAAGTCTTTCTTCATTCAAAACTTCTTTGTGAGAATACCTCTCTGCTAATTGGATCTGTACTTGCACCAAGCCTCTCCCTTACATAACCTGACAGCCATTTTCCTCTTGTAGTTATTCATATTTCAACCATACTAAAAATACATTTTTCTGTACACTACTTAACTTCACTCGCAACAGATTCTTTTACAATTTTTATAATCTATTCTGTAATTGTACATTTACATTTAATTGCACATACTGAACATTTTCACTCTCTGTTTTAACTAATTGTTAAAATTTTCCTATTTGTATATTTTTTGTGTGAATTTTCATATTGTTAAGTTCTGTCATACGTTCTATGTTTATGGAGCTTTTCTCCCCAGGCCTCCAGTGAAAGTGGGCTCTTAACGGCCCAGTGGACTATCCTGGTAAACAAATGCCAATAAATAAAATAAATCAATACAAAATCGTATGGTAGGGAGAAACATAGTTAGGAATGGTGCTAAAATATTAAATGGAAAGTTTATCCTGTCAATCATACAAATATGTAAAAAGAAACAGGTTATTTGTATGACAGATATAGTATAATAACCAATAACAAGTGATAGAGAAAACAGATAACCCTACATGTGAGCCAGTAAAGGTGTTGATTCTAGTTCCTTTTGGGCAGACACTATGGCTAGTTATGCAATGCGCACTACTGCTAACTGAGACAACTATAAGAAATTTCACCTGCTGGTATTTCCCTATTTAAGCATGTATTACTTTGATATTATTCATCTCTGCAGTGATGAGCATGCATATAAACCTGTATGCTTTTGTTTAATGGACCACTCTACCTTATTTAGTTTGACTGATACAGTGAATCATTACAATCATTTTCTCGCCTTTAAATGAAAAAGCACAGCATGAGAATAATATATGGATAGTTATTCAAGCATCTATCCTGGAAGCTGTAGAAGATTCCTTTGTACAGAAATGACCACTGGTAGGTATGATAATTTAAGGGGTGGGGTGCTGACTGGATGAGGATAATGGCAGTACCATTACCTAATGAGGACAAACCTAGGGAGTGAGTAGACAGCATACAGCTTTGTATGCATCCTAGCAGATATAATAAGTAACTTCCTAGAGAGCAAGGTAAAAAATGTAAACAGATTACGCTCTGTGATGCTGTTTCAAGCTGAACAACCTTCAGTTGGATATTCTGTGTCCAATCAAGTCTGTGTAATAACCCTGAACCTCTAATGTTACTATTCAAGAAGTCAGTCTTGCATGGGAGGCCTTAAACAGTTAAGCAAATGAAACAACTAAGTAAAATCTCGATTTAATTATTAACATCATATAATCTCCCTCCACCTTCTGCTTTCAGTTATTTCTTTTCTATTCATTGCTGCTTTAATAACAGAATAAGAGTGTCTGTCAGCTTGTGGTCCCATATACTGGCTGCTCTGACTACCATGTTTTTGTTTGTCTAGCCCTGCTATAATATATATTTCTAAAAGAAAGTTTTTGTGGAATGACATTTCTCAGAATTTCTATTTTTAATGTCATTGAAATGTTATAAACTATCTATTTAAGATGAAGAATGGAAGAAAGCTTATCCTGTCGATCATACAAATAGTTGGGCAATTTAGGGAAATGTAATATATGATATATCAACGTGTTACAATATACATTATTTACTCTAGCCTTCCTTTCTTTACTCCAAATTGTATATTACACATATAATTAAGTTCTGTACGCTACCATAGGATCAGACTTTCCTATACCGCACATCTGCATTATTGCAATTTCTTTAAAGCTTTAGCCAGCTCTATCTGATTTTGTCTACTGGTAGCATTGTTACCTCACAGTAAGACACTGTCCGGTTCGATTCTCAGCTAGAGCGTCTTCTGCGTGGAGACATGCGTGAATGGGCGTACCTTCGTTGAAGGTTGTGTGTCAGGGCTGGCAACTCGGTACGTAAAAATCAACTGCCAATCATTAGTGGACCGGAGTTCCGCTGTGGCGACCCCTAACTGGGAAAAGCTGAAAGACGCTTTCTCATGTGAACTTTATACTGCAAGATCACTGTCAATTCTTTTAACTGTATATAAAAAGTATGATTATGTCGATGTTGTTATTTAATGTTACTATGTAGAGCCTTTCTTCCTGGGCCTCCGCTGAAAATGTTCCCATTCGGACTCTCATGGTTAACAAATGTAAACTGTAAATCTAAAAATATATGTAACCCACTGGTTATTACTCTTTAAAATAAAACAATTCCACATTTACTTATAATTCAAGTGATTTAAAAGTGTTTTCTGACAACATCTGTAAAAGATCCTTCAAAATCTGTAGTGATACCATGAACTGGCTGCATATGACACTGACATTCCTTAATCAGGGACAGACTTGGGAGATAGAGGCCATGCCCAGTTAAGGAAACAGAGGCCATGCCCACTGAAGGAAACAGAGGCCATGCCCATTGAAGGAAACAGAGTTCATGCCCAGTGAAGGATAACAGCATAAACACCAGCTCATATGCAGTATGGAATATAATGAAAGATTGTCCTATGGGTTGCTGTAAGGTGGCCTGATGGCTCTTATGTGATCAGTACACTAACTTTGGGGGAAGCACTAACATGAGGCTGGGATTCTGTTGTGACTGGCATTGCCATTCTAGAGTATGGATATTTGGGGGAGTGGACATGCCTCTCATTTATCACATGTTATGAAGCATGTCAGACCTATTAGTTTAAAAAACAGTGCTAAATTGAGAAGACTATTTTATGCCCTGTTCAATGAAATTTTAGTGCATAAATTTATAGTTCTTAGTGATGGTCTTTAGTATCGGGTAGCCACGGTGGTGCAGCAGTTAGCATTGCCACCTCACAGCAAGACGTTCTCCAGTTCGATCCTAGGCTGGGGGTGCCTTCTGTGCGGAGTATGCATGTCCTCCCTGTGGTCGCGTGGGTTTCCTCTGGGTGCACTGGTTTCCTCCCACATCCCAAAGACATGCTGTAGGTGGATTGGACATACTAGAAACAACATTTCTTTCTTTTTAACGGATTTATTGTATTTTCCAAAGTCACAAAGAAATAGATCAAACAAGTGAATCAAGCGCTTTCGCCGGGGCACTTGATTCAACAAGTATCTTGATAAAGCTTGGGAGTGCCCGGGCGAAAGCGCTTGATTCACTTGTTTGATCTATTTCTTTGTGACTTTGGAAAATACAATAAATCCGTTAAAAAGAAAGAAACGTTGGTTCCAGTTTGTGTTTCCAGCCGTGGTTTTCGTGGTTACCAAGGAGGTTTGTCCTGCAGTTGTTTTTTGGCTTACCAATGGATTGGACATACTAAAATTGGCCCTAGATGTGAGTGCGTGTGTGTGTGTGTGTGTGTGTGTGTGTGTGTGTGTGTGCCTTCTGTGGAAGGTTGGGCACCGGGCTGGCAACTCGACACTGTAAAACTCCACTACCAATCATGAGCAGACGGTGATCTGCTCTGGCGACCCCTAACTGGGAAAAGCTGAAAGAAGAAGTGATGGTCTTTAGTATATAAAACAGATAAATATTAAATCATGATTCCAGTGTGTTTCTATTCCAGTTTCAAATTTGAGCACAATTCACAGATTCACTGAAAAAGTTGCTGAGAGATATATATGTTGTGGTTGCAGCAAATGTGACATTTCTGTGAATAACCATTGCTCAGAATTGCCTGATCTGTTTCTGAAGTAAACATTGGGAAATGCTCTGTGATCTCAGCTGCGATGATGAAAAACAAGGTATGAAAAATCCAAGTGCTTCATATCCTTACCTTTCTCTGTTCCTATCTACAGATAATTTTTATTAATTTAATGTATTTGTTATGGGTGAATGTACTGCTTCCTATAATAACCCATGCTGCAAGGACAGCTGCAACATAATACTTACATTATCATTTACTTAATCGACTTCTGCAGTACATCAAAGTTTTTTACATCAGTGCATGCATTTTTCAAAATGAGTCACAGATGCTTTCATCTCCCTACCAAAATAAAGACACTGTGATGTGCAGAGTTAGGTGTTTATACTTCTTTAAATGACATTTAGATAACTTAAATATATTTTCACTATGACAGATAAAAGTCAGGAAATATTTTTTTCTGTAAAATATGCTTCCCACTCATTTGGAGGTTTCTCAGTCTTCATTCAGAAGAGACTCACATCAAGGCTGGTTAAGCAGCATGAAGCATTAGAGCATTTTCATGTCCAAATCACTATCAGAAAAGGCCTAAAGTCCAATAGCAAATATTAGCAGGCTACAGAACCCCCCTTTACGAATCAGGAAAGCCACAATGCCTATCTACAGGAACTGAAATAATTTAGTGTTAAACCCAATACCCTTTCCTAGATGATATAAACTATCCAAGTATAGCCTGGAAAACCTATACCACCACAACTGCAGAAGCACAGGGATTCCTGGACTTTGTCACTACAAACGCCATGGAAAAACTAGTATGAGTACCTTCAAGGGAGAATAACATCTCAGACCATGTCCATATTAATATGGGGGTATCTTACCATCCCTTGCATATTTTTGTCACTTGTTAGGTCTGATGATAAAGTTGTCTCTTTCAAAATAAAATTGAATCCAGGAACATCTTCTACTCCTGGTACCTTTAATTTTTTTTTCAGGACAAACTACCTACTCCTAATTGATACACTGGCAAGCTTCAAATCACACACCAAACCCAATTAACTCTACTGAATATGTGCAAACATATACCTGTAAACTGCACCAGCATGTAAGCAACTGCATATATACTGAATTAGAATTAAAGCAAATGGCATACAACAAAAGCAAAAACCTCTTAGTGGAACTTTAATATCAAAACAACTTAATAAAATGAAAAGAGTATTGGTTAAAATAAGAAGCTCAATACACAGAATGATAGAGTAACTCAGGTGCTTAATTAAATCAGCCAAAGTCACATTTTGAGGCGAACGTAGCCACCCAAGCAAAGGAGAATCATAAGGCTTTTTTCAATTGTATTCATAATCGTAGGAGCACAGCACAATACACTCAGGTGATTATAAATGATGTTCCCTACACTAAAGCCAAAGATATAGCCAACCTAGTGGCTAATAAATTCAGCTTGGACTTTAATCCTACCCCCAACCCCCAGCATCTCATATGAAACATCTAAAACTGATCAACCACCAGCAATCACACAAGGCAAAGTCCTGAAAGTGCTATCAAAAGTAAAAAAAAACTGTCAATCAGTCCTGTCAACAACCCAGGATGCATCCTGAATAACATGAAGCAAGACTTAGACACACCCCTGACAGCAAGGTTTATCTGTAACCTCCCTACAGGTTTTGTATCAAGTAAATGGAGAACAATGGTGTATTTCCGCTGCATAAAGGAGGACCGTCCATGGACCCATGCAACTACAGCCCCATGAGACTGACCAGCCTCATATGCAAAGCCATGGTAAGAATCATCATAAAATTAATCAATAATGCCACAGGGAGCCTCCAAACACTAGATGCATCTCAGTTAGGATTCATCAAAGACAGGTCATGCTTATATAGCCTGGTAGACGTTTTTGAAAAGGTCACCAAAGTAATGAACAAAGGCAAAATGGTATACACCACCTACTACAACCAGGGCAAGGTTTTTGACACAAACTCAGGCATAGTAGAAAAGATTAATAAACTAGGAGTAAATGTCTTCATCACCTACTGGATAGACAACTGACTCATGAATAGGACACAGGATACTAAAATACGGTGAAACTACATTCACAAAAAGACCAGTCACAAGTAGAAGTCCCCCAGGGTTTGATACTAGGGCTTTCTCTGTTTGGCATCTACTTATCAAAAGTAAAAGCAAATACCAAAGGTTCTGGCTAACTATGTTTGCAGATGACTTCAAGCTAGAAGCAGTGATTAAATCCCCAAAAGACTCAGCCAACATCTAACCTTTTCATCCGTAATAACATTAACGACGAGTCAGAAGCAGCAGTCATGTGTACAGGTTGGTAAAGGATGCTGTTTTGGAAGAGGAATTCAGCAATTATTCCTCTTCCTATGTGAAAAACAATCTGACAGAATACTAGTTAAGAGTTTACACATCCCTTCTTAGGTTACCAGACATCGTTTCATGAAAACATTACAAATCATGACAGGTTAGCAATCTGGTTGGGATAATATGTAAGTACCCAGGATTTCTGTTAGCATGCATTTTTCTGAAGGATATGAAGTCTGAAACTCAAATGTTAGTCATTATTTAATTACTTTAATTTTTGGTGGTTTGCCAGCAAACTGCACATTTTATGAGAAACAGACCAAAAATATGAGGCAACAATCTGGTCATTCTACAAAGATCTGGACAGTTGACAGGTATGCTGTAAAGGCAGTAGAAAACAGTTTCAGAACACTCTGCTATTTTTTATATTAGTTTCAGGCCTACTGATGTCAATAGGTCTGATTGCCAATCTGAAATAGTGGGGGTACCTGACAGGAAAGGCTACAGTTTTCCCTGTGTCTGCTGCATGTCATGCAGGAGGAGACAAATTCCTTTGCCAAAGCATGTGTGAAATGAAACTTAAAAAAAAAAGTGGATGGGCTTCACTTCCTTTGATTCAAAGGCAAGGAAATGAAAGCTTTATAAGATATAGGCAGGCATCTGGTACCTTAACAGTGCTGGACCACTAAATCAGGAAGAAAGGAAATGTAAGGGTTGAGTTAAACTGTAGGGGAGAGGGGAGTTTTTCTTTAACTGTTCTTGTTTATAATTGAAAGAATTCAAGGACACGATTCACTGACTGAGAGATAAAGTGTTATTTTTACAATGAGGCTGAAGCAAAATAGGTCACAATGTACTACCATCCAAAATAAGCACACAGCATAAACTAGGTGGATAATTTTCTGTGCATTTTAAATGTTTTCACTTATGCACTTTCTGCTCCAAATCCAGAGAATTATGTTGTACCGGTAGACTATATGTTTCTCTTCAAGTAAAACTTCACCTTAGAACTCAAAAAAACATTTTTTTCATTGTATCTTTATTTTCTGAGCTATTTTAATGCCTCAAAAATACTTCAAGTGATGTGTTTCCCTCAAAATGGTGGATGATGAGGCCTGCCTTGTTTTCTTGCTTTCATTCCTTCCTTAGAGAATACATTTCAAGTCCTCTTTATATAAGTCATGCTAGATGTGCTGTGGATATCCCACCACTGCCAACCAATATGTGATGTGGATATCCCACCACAAACAATATGTGATATGGATATCTCATCACTGCCAACAATATGTGATGTGGATATCCGACAACGGCCAACCAATATGTGATGACCCTCCACCTCTGGCACAGTAATCAAGGAGCCTTAATCCTCACCACTGGCACTTGAAGGGGACATTCACTGGAAGGATAACAGGTACATGCACAGTATTTCCAGATGCAGGTCTCTGCATCAAGCACAATCAAGAACAATTCCCCTTAAGAGCACACAGGGGACACAGTCAGTCCAGGGATGGCTCTTCTCTCTTTCTCCAGATCTCCAATAAGACTCCCCACTGGCACAGCTATAGAGTTGAGATCTCAGCTGAGTGTCCATGCCAAGGCCTCCAGCACCCTCTCTGTTCAACCAGTGCTTTGTGTTCCTGCCGAAGTAGCTGATACACACACACTCTTTGAGATTTGATTTACACACACACACACACACACACACACACACACACACACACACACACACACACACACACACACACCTGGGAAAGGCTGGCACAGGTTTAGTAGCTATGCCCCCTTTTGCCCAGATTATAAGGTAGTTATGACTACCACCAGACACTCCTGCCAGCTACCTTAAGGTTGTTACAAGGGTACCCAATATACTGAGTGAAATTCATATTTAATACAAAAGGTAGTTTGACCAAGAGCAAGGTTATTAGGGGTGGCCCACACAGTGTCATCAAATAAATATGCAAGTACTTTCAGAACTTAAATATCTGTGGTAGTGGTGCTGCGGTAGCTTTGTCGCCTCACAGCAAGACGTTGTCCCATTCGATTCTCAGCTAGAGCGTCTTCTGTGTGGAGACATGCGTGAATAGGCGTGCCTTCGTTGAAGGTTGTGTGTCAGGGCTGGTAACTCGGCACGTAAAAATCCACTACCGAACATTAGCAGACCGGAGTTCTGCTGTGGCGACCCCTAACCTACGCCGAAAGACACAACAACTTTCAGAACTTAAATATCTCTACAAAGATCAGCTAGAATGAAAGGTTTAAATATATTTACTAATAAATAAAAAAAAATAACTTGAAATACTAAGTATGCATTCACAGTGACATCAGAGTTCAAATCACAGGAAATATTTAAAATAACACTGAAGGACAGGCTCAGACAAATAAAGAAAAACAATATCTAAACTAAGTTTCACTATATTCCTGCATCTAAGAGAGTTACTATTCCTGACTTATTTAATAGAGCAAGGCAGGTGATGTGGTGAATGGTCCTTCTTGCTGTTATCAGGCACAAGACAGAATACAGAATGCTCTGTCTCACAAAGAGACTTCTCAAAATAATATCTAAAATATTATTGCTAAGATAGGTTGCAAAATGACATCACTTCTGGTCATTTGACTTTTAGTTCTCATGCAAACTCCTCTTGCTGGCAGCTGGCAGTATTTAGCACCTACCCATAAAAATACACACACAGGGGCTTTTGCTCAAATCTGTGGCAAGTGCTGGAAATCATAAAACAATTTCATACCTCCATGCTTCTGGGGTAGTAGTTAGTTCACCCCAAAGACAATACAGAAATCTTCCTAGTACAGACTTTGTGTCTCTGGCTGCATTGAAACCTGAGAGATAGCATCTTTATGGCCTAGCCTATAACGTGATTTAATTTCAGATACATTTTAAAGTTTGATGGACTGAGATTAACCTCCTATCTCCCTGTTTCATCTGTTAAAACATATACATTTATAAAGTTACAATGCTGCATGTACATTTCTGTTCTCTCCATTAGGATACACTGTGGTTACATTTCATACACAAGCACTTTACAAATACCTTTTCAACACAAATGTCTGTACAAATCAGTTTGATATACACATGAAATACAATTCTAACACATTTGTAACACCAGCATCTTGTATGACACACAGTTCTAATACATTTGTAACATAAGTATCTTGTATAGATCAGTTTGATATTCACAAATGTTATATAATTATTTACAAAATTCCAGCTAGCTGTGCTGTCACTACCTCCTTTCATCACACTAGACATACGGAAGTGGTATTGTTTTCTCATGCCATTAAGATACAATGGCAGGACTGTGAAACACTGCCATCTAACACACCTTTATTTATTTCTTTATTTATGTATGTATTTATTTATTGCATTTGTTGACCGGGAAAGTCCACTGGGCCTAGGGGAGCCCGTTTTCAGTGGAGGCCTAGGGAGAAAAGCTCCACAGTATTACATACATTTAAAATTAAATCACACATAATTATTTACAAAATTCCAGCTAGCTGTGCTGGCACTACCTCCTTTCATCACACTAGACATACAGAAGTGGTATTGTTTTCTTCTGCAATAAAGCTACTTCTATATTTTCCTGACTGAGCCTCATTTATGTGTCTGTCAGAACTTGCTGTATGCTATAAATAGCTGTTAGGTACTTCCATCCAAAGAGATTATTTTGCAGCTCTAAAAGAATTGACTGACCTTCCCCTGCCCCAGTGCTGAGGTGTGAAAACTCTCACTGAAGTGTACATTTACAGGTAACAAGTAGTAGAACTCTAAACTAAGTCTGTCTGCTACTTCCCAATGCCTTCAGTGGGCAGATTTTCTCTTTCTCATGAATGATACAGAATTAAAATGTGCTTTACTAGTTCCTTAATTATTTCTGTCATGTTCAACCCCCTTTTTTCTATTTCATATTTAATTATATTTTGGTAACTGGGAAAGTGAACTGGTCCCAGGAACCTTCTCACAACTCAGGCTACATTGGCAAATATAATAACTTGTCATAAATGCACTTAGCAAAGACAAAAATTCTGACATATAGACATTGACAAAGATTGCATGCACAACACATAGCCAATGTGTGACAGTGGACAAGGAAAACATTAAGCAACATTTGCTAGAATGTATGCATTAATAAAGCTTAACTCTACTATGTTAAGTTTATTATAATGAAGTGTATGCATCCATTTATATACACACACACATACACACACACACACACACACACACACACACACACACACACACGCACACACACACATATATATATATATATATATATATATATATATATGGTTTACTATATATTTTTCAAAGTGAAGTCGGTCTACGCCACTTCGTTCGAAAATCGGAATGTCGACCGTAGGCAGTGTCGAACACTGATATTGCCTAAATACACATCTGCCCCTCTCTTGACCATGTTAAAACCCGTCTCTAGGTAGCAGTCGACATGTATTTCGGCAATTCCGGTGTTCGACATTGTGAATATCCACAATCTCGGTCAACCATGTGAACAGTTAACGGAGTACATTTTGGGTATATGATAGTAAACCTATATATATATATATATATATATATATATATATATATATATATATATAGTATGAATATGTGTTTGTGTATGTGTGTGTTTGTGTATATATATATATATATATATATATATATATATATATGTGTGTGTGTGTGTGTGTGTGTGTGTGTGTGTGTGTGTGTGTGTGTGTGTGTGTGTGTGTGTGTGTGTGTGTGTGTGTGTGCGCGTGTGTGTATGTATGTGTATGTATATATATATATATATATATATATATATATATATATATATATAGGTGTGTGTATGTGTACAAAAACATATGCGTATGTGTGTTTGTGGTGCATTTAAACACAGTTAAGTACTTCTGATTTCCTTTTCTTAATGTTTTTAATGCAAGAGCACATAGTAAACTTAAGTTAAAGTAAATTCAGCCATATATTATTGTTGCCATCAATGGACACATTTCCTTTGTGGACTACAAAATGTTCATGCGCTCTATCAATGTAAGGACTAACTCAAAGTCAGTAGGAATCACTTACCTTGGATTTGCATGTACCAGATATGCATCCTCCTCTGTGAGGATGTCAGAAAAAAGTATAAAAGACCATTTTATGAACAATATCAGTGCACCTAGTTGGTAGGGTTGCCACTTGTCTCTCTTTCTGCACTTCTATACTGTGTGTGTGTGTGTGTGGGGGGCTTGAAAATGGTAAATGTATTGATACTTTACACGAAAAAAATATTCTCTGACTTATCTCTAAATGTCACAGAAATCTTTGATATTGCATTTAACTTATCTTAACAGATAAACTACTATAAATAACCGGCATTTAAAGCTTAGCATCTCAATACTGTGTTGCTGCTTATGTAAATTTGTCAGAAGAGGAGAAAACTGCTTTTAAACCCCTGACTGATCTGACTGCTTTCTTTTGCTATGAAAGGAGAGTGTTAAGTTCTCCTGTCTGCAATAAAAACAGTGGAAAAAAGTTCCACAGCTTTCTGTCTTTTTTTATATCAGCTGCTATGTTCCTGACATTAGCAGTGTTAATTGCTATCCTAAGATTGACAACAGTACCTGACAGATTAAACTACAGATTTAACTGTGTCTATGAAATGTCATGTAGGCAGAGATGAATTCTTCTGCAAAGTTTGTGACAAATCAAGCTTAAAAAAGTAGGTGGGCTTTCCCTTCCTTTGATTCTTATGCAAGGAAATAAAAGTTTTAAAATATACAAGCAGGTTTCCGGTACCTACACAATACCACATTCTAGGGAGAAAAGAAACCTAAAGATTGAGTTAAAGTGTAGGAGAGGGCAGGGTTTTCATTTAACTGTATCTATCTTATCTGAATTTGCACTTATAGTTTACTATGTCCTTAAAGAAGGTATGTTTCTGGTTGTAACTAGAACCATTTTGCTGACACAGGACCCAACAACCTGCACTACTTAAAGCAAGTGGTACAAAGATCACAAAGATCAAAGGCAAAATGTTCAACTCACCATGGTGAATCCTGTCTTAAAGAGCTTGGAATACTTCCAGCACTCTCAGCAAATTATTAACTAAAGACTTTTTTTAGAGACAAGTTCAAGCTTTATAAATCTAAAATCAGCTGAATTTACACCGACTCTTTGACCGTTCTGTTAGTGAAGTAAACCCTCTAGCATCTTTCGTTAGTAGTTTAGTGTCTTTTACTCTTATGATTAATTTATATTACTGTTCTGTCATTGGCAGCTTTGCCTTGAATTTAGTGCACTGAGCTCTAAAAAAATGGCTGACCAAAAGACAGATGTCAGAAGCATGCAATGTCTTTTTCCATGAGTGGGTTTGTTATATAACTAGGTGATCATTACCACAGAAATAAATGCAAGTTCCCATAAGAGTGTAACATATCTGTTTGCCTCGGTTCAAAGTAAGTTTAATTTTGTTTTTGCAACCACTCATGCGGCACAACTACAGATTAGAAGGAAAACAGTTACAATCTGATTCTCTTTCAAGCGGATAGACTGTCTTCTTATTTCCATATGTTTAACCACATCAGTTAGATATAAGCTGTTACTAGCAGAAACAAACTGTCAAAACTCACAACTAGTTTGACGTCTGATAGCAAGCCTGTGAGACTTTGTAAGTCTCCTGATGGATCATTTTCTTGTTGCCCAACTAACTTGCCAATGAAGAATGAAGCTCAGTCATTTTATATTCCCACTTGAGAAGTATATTGTAAGAATTTGCAGTGAAATGCCCAGTTAAGAAACAGATCCTCATAGGTTCATAGGTGTGTACTAGGCTAATGGCCCTGGAGCCTTTACAAGCCTAGCCCATAGGATTACCCTGGATTCATGATGGATTATTCTGTGTAATTCCTACACTCAAGACGTCATTTATGTTGTTGTCTCCTTGCAAAATCCTTACAATAATTAACTATCTGTTCTTCTCTGTCTCATGGATATGAGCAGCAAAGACTTTACGTTCTTTACTAGGATTAGTTCCTGAATAGCACAGCTCTGAGACAAAGTTGCAGAGCAAGCTTCTTGACCTCAATGCAGGTGATAGCTGTCCATTTTCAAATTATCAGAAATTATTTAGGTAAAATGCAAATATCCTCACAGTTAAATATATGCCTGGTCCACTGGCAAATACAACATACCATATTTATCCTAGGTCAAAATCCTTGATACTAACATAGAGTAACAGGCTGAATGAATGGTGAGGGAGTCCATAAATTCTACAGCAGTGTTATGCTACCATGCAGACTTCTTTATGCCAGATAATACAATTATCAGTACAGTTTAGATTTAAAAGAAACAGGAAATAACTTGTCTTGAAAAATCAAAATCCAGGACAGGAATTTGTCTGAATCAGTCTCATTGTCATTATTATATTCTGCTGTTTTTCCTTAAAAAATGTAATTAAGAAAATGATGCAATGTAGGGCAGCTAAAATTCTAAGAAATACAATGTTGTTGTTGTGTCTTTCAGCTTTTCCCAGTTAGGGGTCACCACAGTGGAACTCTGGTCCGCTAATGATTGGCAGTAGATTTTTATGTGCCGAATTGCCGGCCCTGACACAAAACCTTCAATGAAGGTACACCCATTCACGCATGTCTCCACACAGAAGATGCTCTAGCTGGGAATCGAACAGGACAACGTCTTACTGTGAGGCGACAATGCTACCGCAGCAAGAAATACAATACTGATACTAATTTAGATGTCGTTAACATAATCCTTAAGCATGTCATCAGTTTTTAAATTTTGATCTTTTTGATCTTGATAGAAATTTCCCTATGCAAGAAAACTGTGCACTGCCTTTTCCACTTTGAGGAAAATGAGTTTCCAGTTTGAGGAAAACAAAAAATTCAGAAGTTTTAAATATGTAGTATAACAAAAAGCTCAGACATACCCAATTTGTAAAGTTTATTTTGAGCTTTGTTTTGCAAGTTGCATACTTTCCTTTCCTCTTTTTGCTACTCTGTCCATATTGCAGACAAACAGGAATTATTTTATGGTCATTGAAAGCATAGCTGTATTTAGCTGTCTTTATACATGTAAGTACATTACAATCTGTTCTCATAGTGTGATAAGAAGGTTCTGTGAAGATAAAACAAATATTAACAGTAAACTTTTTGAGGACAAATGAGATGGTTACAACAATATATGTGAAGTATGTTGGTTATATTAGCACAGATTGTAAATCCAAACGGTGTGTGCTGGTTCTGGATGTGCCAAGTGGAATCCAGAAGTTATGCTGTTTCACTTGTTATTCAAACTTCTATATTAACTGACATACAAAATAAAGTCCATGTTACTCAAAGTGATGCATAAATGAGCAGAACTTTATTGAAAGTAAGCGCTTTCACCCGTAGGCTTCATCAGACAAAAGTTTGAATTTACGTACTGTTTTTATTTTATTTTGCTGGTTCTAACTCTCTATTTGCTGGGCGTACCTTTGGATATTTATATTAGCACAGATTGACTACTTTTATATTAATGTAAATTTGCCTATGTCACAAATGATAATTCAATAAAGGTGTTGAAAAAAAAGAGAGCCGGGACACCATGTTAAATGTTTTATCAAGGTCATTTCAAATAATGGCTGATATTGCTGAAGAATTTATGACTGGAGAATGAAAAAGATAACAGAGTAGCACTTTATGAATTCTGCAAGGAATATGGAATGAACCGAGAGGGAGTTAGTTGTTTTGTATTACAGTAATTCTGTAGCATCCCTGCCCATGTGGGTGTTTTTTAAGATTAGACAACAGGAAAATTCACCTTATGGTTCAAAGGAGAAAAGGATTTCTTCTGTGTAGAAGCACAAGTTGTTATCCATTTTTAAGTCAGACAATATATAAATGTGAAGACAAAAAAAAAGATATTTTCAAACCTAAACTCCAGTCTCAGCTGTAATTATAGCAAGCTTTTTGCTATCCTTGCTACATCTGTAGTAAGGAGCTTACTATAGCTACTAACACACTACATTCCTAGCAACAACTGTAAGTGCGGTGTGACATCCGTGCACTGGCCCAGCAATCAAGGATCCTCAATTTTCACCACTAACACCAGTGAGGGGCATCCATATAGGGAAAGGACAATATATGCACACACAGTAAAGTACAATTTCCCTTAAGAGCACACAGAGATCACAGTCAGTCTGGGGCTGGTTTCTCCCTTTTTCTCCAGGTCCCCAATAAGACTCCCCACTGGCACAGCTATAGGGTCTAGATCTCAGCCTAGTGGGCAAGCTAAAACCTCCAGCACCCTCTCTGTCCAACCAATGCTTTGTGTCCCTGCCCAAGTAGCTGACACACACACACACACACTTTGAGATAAGAGTTATATACAGCCACACAGAACCCCCTGGGGAAGGCTGGCACAAGTTCTCCAGCTGTTCCCCTTTTCTGCCCAGTCTAAAAGGTAGTACCAGCTGCCACCACCCAGTAATATGAGCTACTCAAAGGCTCTTCTGAAAGGGTGTCCAATTATTACTGTGCAATATTATTATTTAAATTGTAAGTGTGTGACTGAACAGTCAAGGCTTATTAGAGTAACTTGGTGCAGTATCACTATATACATGCAATGTACTCTACAGCTTAAATTAACTCTGCATAAAACAGCCACAGTTAAAGGTTTAAAATATTTAATAATAAATGATAAAAACACAAGATAATACTTCTTACTACACAGTACTAGTCAAGAGTTCAGAGATCACAGAGAAATGTTTAAAATAATTCAACAGAAAACATCTGACATCACAGAAAAACACTTAGTCTAATCTTCCTATTTCCTAGCTATTTCTAAAAGAAAACACAGTAATACAATCCTGCTTACACCTAGAGCAAGACAGTGCTGGTAATGTTGAATGTTCTCAAGACAAAATGCTCTGAGCTGTCTGATTCTCTCTCTTTAAATTGATAACACAGAGCTGCTTCACATGACATCATTCTTCACATTTCTCTGGTATTCCCAGGCTAACAGAAACTACATTTACTTGCTTTACACCTGGTCAGAAACTAAAGAAATAAAGGACATTTATACATGCAAATTCTAGCTATTAACTCTGGTCTTAAAACAATGGGCAAGATCCCTCTCTCTAGACATATTGACTCCAAAGTTTGACATCAAAGACAGTGATAAAATGCTTGACTTAACATTCTTACAGCTGAGTGCACTGCTGTTACATTTTTGCAGTTCAATATCCAATGCACTCTTTTCACATTTAAGAGAACAAGCCTGTGGCTGACATTGATATTTACAAATGACAGAATTATCTACAAATTTCAATCTGGCTAGGCTGGCAGCCTTCACCTAACTGCACACATCTCCCCCCTGAAGAACTCAAGCTAGTTTTTCAAGTGATCCTTCAGAAATGTTGCTCGAGAGGGTTAGGTCTGTCTGAGTATACCTTACCCAATTCCCTGTCTTGAGAGCCCATCTGCATTGGCATTGCTAATCCCACTGCGGTGCTGCACTGACATATCATATGCTTGCAACCCTAGGCTCCATCTTAGCAACTTGGCATTTTGCTGGCTGGCTTTGTTTAACCATGTTAGGGGATTGTGCTCTGTCACTATAGTGAATTTTATTCCATATAGATAAGGCTGAGGTTTCTGCAGTGCCCACACTATGGCTAGACATTCCTTGTCTACAGCTGCATAGTATTCCTCCCTGGGTTGGAGCCTACAACTGAGATAAATCACTGAGTGCTCTTCTCCCTCTGAAGAAATCTAGCTAAGTACAGCCACCACCCCATGGTGTGAAGCATCCATCTGCACAACAAATTATTTGCTTTAAGCTGGACTGGTTAACACAGGGGGTCCTCCCAAAGAATCCTTAAGCTTCTGGAATGCCTGTTCACATGTTGTGGCCCACACTACCTTATCTGATGTGTTGTTCCTTGTCAGGTCAGTGAGAATGAACTATAATTACTATAACTGGGGCCGAACTTTCTGTAGTACCCTGCTGTCCCGAAGAATGCCCTCACCTGCTTTTTGGTAACAGGTGCAGGCTATGCTTGAATGGCTTCTACTTTGGCTGGTTCTGGCCTGATCTTACCACTCCCTACTCTATGTCCAAGGCAGAAGACCTCTGCCATACCCACCTGGCATTTGCAGGGCTTGCCAACCCTGCCATCTATAGTCTATCCAGCACCTCCCTGACATGTTGAAGGTGCTTTTGACAGGAATGGCTGCAGATGGCAATATCATCTAGGTAAGCAAGGGCAACCCCACCTGCTCCTGCTAAGATATGATCTACCAGCCTCTGGAAAGCCACTGGGGCATTTTTCATTCCAAAGGGCATCTTTGTCAACTCATACAAGCCAAAAGGAGTCACAAAGGCTGACTTCTCTTTAGCAGTGGGAGTCAAGGGCACCTGCCAGTAACCCTTGGTAATATCAATGGTTGTAAGATACTTAGCCCCAACCAGCTGCTCTAGGGCCTCATCTGTCCTAGGCATAGGGTAAGCATCTGACTCTGTGTGACTACTTAATTTCCTGTAGTCCACACAGAGCATGGTGGTGCCATCCTTCTTTGGCACCAGCACCACTGGGGAGGCCCAGGGACATTTGGACTCTTGAATTACCCCTAGTTACAACATTTCCTGTATCTCCTCCCTCAGAGTCTGTTTGACTCTCTCAGGCACCCTATAAGGGGCCTGCCTAATAGGCCTTTGAAGTCCTGTATCCACCTCCTGCTGCACCAGGTGGGTGCACCCTCATTTCCCAGTGAACATGTCCCCAAACTCCTGTAACACTGCTCAGATTTCTCGAACTTGGGTAGGGGATAGCTGCTGGGACATTGCTACCCCTTCTACTGTGGTGTCAGTCCGAGCCTCACTGAGGAGCTCAGTCACCAGATCTCCCTCAGACTCCTCCTGCAATCCACTGCAAATGCTCAGCACAAGGGCCTCCCTATCATGGTCAGGTTTCATCATGTTAACATGGTACAATTTGTGCTCCTGCCTCCTGCCTAGCAGTTCCACCATGTAGTTAACATCACTTACCTTTCTTACCACCTTGTAGGGTCACTCCCAAGCTGCTTGCAGCTTGTGTCTGACAGGAATGAGAACTATTCCTTGCTGCCCCACAGCTTACTCTCTAGCTCGAGCATTCCTGTCACACCACACCTTTTTCTGTTGTTGGGCTTCTGCCAGGTTCTCCTGGGCCATACCCATGAGTTCTCTGAACCTTGTCCTGAGGTTTAGGACATATGTCACAACAGACTCCTTGTGAGATTCCACTCACCTTCCTACTCATCTCGAATTAGATCTAGAGGTCCCCTCACCCTATACGCATACAGCATAGAGATGGGGTAAATATTTGTCCCACTCCCTCTTAAACTGGTCTGCAAATGCCCGTAGCATGGACTTGATTCCAAAGTTTAACCGCTCAACAAGACCATTAGTCTGGGGATGGTAGGGGGTGGTCTTCATGTGCTTCACCCCACAGTACTTCCACAGACAAGCCAGTAGGTCTGACATGAAATTGGCACCTCTGTCAGTCAGTATTTCTTTTGGAAAACCTACCCTGCTGAAAATCTCTAACAAAGCACTTGTCACATGTTCTGCCTTGATGGAGAACAGAGCAACTGCCTCAGGGTATCATGTTGCATAATCCACTACCACTAGGATATACTTTTTCCCTGTGGAACTTGGGATACTCAGAGGACCCACAGTGTTCATAGCTACCCTCTGAAATGGCTCATCAATCACAGGCAAAGGCATCAAAAGAGCTCTCATCTTGTCTCTTGCCCTGCCTACCTTTTGGCACTGCTCACAGGTCCTGCAGTACCATGTTGCATCTCTGGAAATTCCAGACCAATAGTATTTCTGCATAATATGTCTCTTTGTACATTTTATGCCCATATGACCTGCAAAAGGAATATCATGGGGTATGGCTAGAAGTGCCAGATGGTAGGCTCTAGGCACTACCAACTGCTCTACCCCTCTCACCTTCTAGCCATCCCTCAGGGGTCCACTCTCTATACAGTAACCCTTTGTTCCGGTATACAGATCCCCCCTTCCCTTGAGAATCAGGTGCGTCCCTAGCTACCTGCCTCAGGCCTTGCAATGTAGGGTCTGAGAGCTGAGCCTGTCTCAACTCTCCCTTTGTAACCCTTCTCAGCTCCCCTTCCACAGGAAGTCTGGCATCCTCTGACAGTGGTGCCTCACTGTCAGCCTGGGTACTACTACTCACCTCTACCTTTGCAGTCCCTCTGCCCAAGGGAACATCAGTACTCACAAGCAGCTGTGGCTCACCTTCAGTTTCAGTGCTGCAGAGTAGCGCCCTTCATGAAGTAACCACCTCACCAGTCCTGGCTGCAAGTATACAGTCTGTCTGGGTTTCCCCAAGGCTACCAGACCTACATGCTTGTCTCCTAGCCTGACTGTGTGTAACTGCATTAGCACATGGTATTTCCTCATCCAAATCCTTCCCTATCAGGACATCTGCAGGATTGTAGCTCAGTACCCTTGTTGTTTCAAAACAACTTACTATTGGCATTTTGTCTTTCCCATATACTGGCTCTCTTACCTTTTTTCCCCACCTTGCCTCTGTGGACATCTGTATGCCACATGGCCCCACTGGTTGCATTCAAAACATTTAACCCCAGTTCCTGGATGTGTACCTGGACTAGTGGCTTCCCCTGATACTGGCAGATTCTGTTTGGGCAGCCTGTACTGCCCACCATGGGTTCTCTTAGACCCATCTTAGACCCATGAGCAATACTGGGGGGGGGGTCCCTTTCCTTTGCAAAGTTGCCCTGCTTGCTAGGTATAGGTCTCCTTCCCCAACTCATCTGAAGTAGCACATTGTTTATCAGCTAACCAGATCCTCATGTCCTCAGGCAAAGTGCTAAGGGCTTGTTCCCTCATCAAAAGGTCTGCTAGCCCTTCAAAAGTGGTGACCTGGCATCTACTCACCCATCTATAAAAATAAGTGCTCAGTTCAGCAACATATTCACACACACTTTCATCTGCCTTGCGTCTATGCTCACAAAACTTTTTCCTATAAGTTTCAGGTGTTAGCTTAAAACATTCTAACAAGTAATTTTTAACATCAGTATAATCAAAATATTCACAATCAGCAAGTTTAGACAACACAGGTACAGCTTTACCATGGAGTAAGGGGGGGGGGGGTCAGGAACTGTACTCAGAGCCTTTGGTCTACATCATACTGTTTACATACCCTTTCAAACATATGAATGAAACTATCAAAATTATCCCCCTCTTTAAACTGTGGAAGAACTTTCCTGACCTTTTGTGCTTCTAGGGTCCAGTTACTCCCTTCCCCATTACCTCTATGACTCTGGTGAAGAGTCAGCATCTTCTTCTCATGCTACCTCTGCCTCTCTTTTTCCTCAGCTTCCAGGCATAGCATTTTCTCATTCTCCTCAACCAGCAACCATCGCAGTTTCTCATTGTTCTCACTCTCTAGACACCTCATACTCTCAACTGCTTCTATTTTCAAATGCCTGGGCTCCAACTCAAGTCTCTTTAGCTCCAGATGGATTTTTAAGTCCTCTGCAGAAAGGTTGAGCTGTCCATTATCTGAGTGTGGTACGTCTCCACTGCCAGTCTGATCATCCTCCTGGTTGCTGTTTTCTGATGCAGCCATGAATAAAGCTACAATCATGTCTGCCTTAGTCAGGTTTCCATGCACCAGTCCCCTAGCCTGGCAAATCTCAGCCAGCTGGCTCCTTGTCACTTTCTGTACTCCTCTGCTGACATGCTGCCTGCTCTCCGTGACTAACTAAACTAACAAAAGAAATAAAACAATTGTGATTTGAACTCTGAGTATTCACTGCATGGCTGATTTAGTGTACAAAACAACTTGAGTAATCACTGTACACAAGCTACAGGAATTCACTCTACCCACACCACTACAAGCCAATTAGTATTTGCCAACCAATTAATATGTGGTGTGGATATCCCACCACTGCTAAACAATTAATATGTGATGCCTGTGCACTGGTCCTGCAATCAAGGAGCCTCACTTCTCACCACTAACACCAGTGAGGGGCATCCATATAGGGAAAGGGTAATAAATACATGCACAGTAAAGTACAATTTCCCTTAAGAGCACACAGAGATCACAGTCAGTCTGGGGCTGGTTTCTCTCATTCTCTCCAGGTCCCCAATAAGACTCCCCACTGGCACAGCTATAAGGGTCCAGATCTCAGCCTAGTGGGCAAGCTAAAATCTCCAGCACCCTCTCTGTCCAACCTGTGCTTCGTGTCCCTGCCCAAGTAGCTGACACACACACACTTTGAGATAAGAGTTGTATACAACCACACAGACACTCCGCGGGAAGACTGGCACAGGTTCTCCAGCTGTGCCCGTTTTCTGCCAAGTCTAAAAGGTAGTACCAGCTGCCACCACCACCACCACCCACTAATATCACTACTCAATGGCCCTTCTGAAAGGATGTCCAATTATTACTGTGCAATATTATTATCCAAATGGTAAGTGTGACTGAACAGTCAAGGCTTATTAGAATGACTTGGTACAGTATCACTATATACATGCAATGTACTCTAGAGCTTAAATTAACTCTACATATAACAGCCACAGTTGAAAGGTTTAAAATATTTAATAATAAATAATAAAAACACAAGATAATACTTCTTACTACACAGTGCTAGTCAAGAGTTCAGAGATCACAGAGAAATGTTTAAAACAATTCAGTAGAAAAGTTCTGACATCATAGAAAAACACTTAGTCTAATCTTCCTATTTCTTAGCTATTTCTAAGAGAAAACACAGTAATACAATTCTGCTTACATCTAGAGCAAGACAGTGCTGTTGATGTTGAATGTTCTCAAGACAAAATGTTCTAAGGTGTCTGATTCTCTCTCTTTAAATTGATAACACAGATCTGCATCACATGACATCATTCTTCACACTTCTCTGGTGCTCCAGGCTAACAGAAACTACATTTTCATTCTTTATACCTGGTCAGAAACCAGAGCAATAAAGGACATTTATACATGCAAATTCTAGCCAGTAACTCTGGCCTTAAAACAATGGATGGGATGCCTCCCTCTAGACATATTGGCTCCAAATTTTGACATCAAAGACAGTCATAAAATGCTTGACGTAGCTTTCTTACAGCAGAGTGCACTGTTGTTACATTTTTGCAGTTCATTATCCAATGTACTCTTTTCACATTTAAGAGAACAAGCCTGTGGCTGAGATTAATATTTACAAATAACATAATTATCTACAACATTCTATCTGGCTAGGCTGGCAGCCTTCACCTAACTTCACACATCTGCCCCCCCTGAAGAACTCAAGCTAGTTTTTCAAGTGACCCTTGAGAAATGTTACTTGAGAGGGTTAGGTCTATCTGAGTATACCTTACCCCATTCCCTGTCTTGAGATCCCATCTATGTTGCCATTGCTAATCCCACTGTGGTGCTGCACTGACATATCATATGCTTGCAACCCAAGGCTCCATCTTAACAACTTGGCATTTTGCTGGCTGGCTTTGTTTAACCATGTTAGGGGATCATGATCTGTCACTATAGTTAATTTTCTTCCATACAGATAAGGCTGAAATTTCTGCAGTGCCCACACTATGGCTAAACATTCCTTTTCTGCAGCTGCATAGCATTCCTCCCTGGGTTGGAGCCTACGACTGAAATAAAGCACTGGGTGCTCTTCTCCCTCTGAAGAAATCTGGCTAAGTACAGCCCCCACCCCATGGTTTGAAGCATCCATCTGCACAACAATTTACTTGCTGTAAGCTGGACTGGCTAACACAAGGGGTCCTCCCAAAGCTTCCTTAAGCTCCTGGAATGCATGTTCACATGTTATGATCCACACTACCTTATCTAGTGTGTTGTTCCTTGCCAGGTCTGTGAGGGGAGCAGCTATGGTACTATAACTGGGGACGAACCTTCTGTTGTACCCTGCTGTCCCTAAGAATGCCCTCACCTGCTTTTTGGTAACAGGTGCAGACCATGCCTGAATGGCTTCTACTTTGGCCAGTTCTGGCCTGATCTTACCACTCTCTACTCTATTTCCCAGGTAGGAGACCTCTGTCATACCCACCTGACATTTGCGGGGCTTAATGGTCAACCCTGCCCTCTGTAGTCAGCCCAGCACCTCCCTGATATGTTGAAGGTACTCTTGACAGGGATGGCTGTAGATGGCAATATCATCTATGTAAGGAAGGGCAAGCCCTCCTGCTCCTACTAGGATATGATCTACCAGCCTTGGGAAAGTCACTGGGGCATTTTCATCCCAAAGGGCATCTTTGTGAACTCACACAAGCCAAAAGGAGTCACAAAGGCTCACTTTACTTTAGCAGTGGGTGTTAGGGGCACCTGCCCTTAGCCCTTGATAAGATCAATGATTGTAAGATACTTAGCCTCACCCAGCTGCTCTAGGGCCTCATCTGTTCTAGGCATAGGGTAAGCATCTGACTCTGTGTGACTATTTAATTTCCTGTAGTTCACACAGAACCTGGTGGTGCCATCCTTCTTTGGCACCAGCACCACTGGGGAGGCCCAGGGACTTTTTTACTCTTGAATTACCTCTAGTTCTAACATTTCCTGTATCTCCTCCCTCAGAGTCTGTTTGACTCTCTCAGGCACCCTATAAGGGGCCTGCCTAATAGGCCTTTGAGGTCCTGCATCCATCTCGTGCTGCACCAGGTGGGTGCACCCTGGTTTCCCAGTGAACATGTCCTCAAACTCCTGTAACACTGCTCAGATTTCTTGAACCTGGGTAGGAGATAGCTGCTGGGACATTGCTACCCCTTCCACTGTGGTGTCAGTCCGAGCCTCACTGAGTAGCTCAGTCACCAGATCTCCCTCAGACTCCTCCTGCCATCCACTGCAAATGCTCAGCACAAGGGCCTCCCTATCATGGTAAGGTTTCATCATGTTAACATGGTAAAATTTGTGCTCCTGCCTAGCAGTTCCACCATGTAGTTAACATCACTTACCTTTCTTACCATCTTGTAGGGTTTCTCCCAAGCTGCTTGCAGCTTGTTGTGTCTGACAGGAATGAGAACCATAACTTGCTGCCCCACAGCATACTCTCCAGCTTGAGCATTCCTGTCATGCCACATCTTTTTCTGTTGTTGGGCTTCTGCCAGGTTCTCCTGGGCCTAGCCCATGAGTTCTCTGAGTCTTGTCCTGAGGTTTAGGACATATGCCACAACAGACTCCTTGTGAGATTCACACTCATTTTCCCACTCATCTCGAATTATATCTAGAGGTCCCCTCACCCTATACCCATACAGCAAATCAAAGGGTGAAAAACCTGTGGATTCCTGGGGAAACTCCCTGTAAGCAAACAACAGATGAGGCAAATATTTGTCCCACTCTCTCTTAAACTGGTTGGCAAATGCCTGTAGCATGGACTTGATTGTAGAGTTTAACCTCTCAACAAGACCATTGGTCTTGGGATGGTAGGGGTGGTCTTCATGTGCTTCACTCCACTGTACTTCCACAGACAGACCAGCAGGTCTGACATTAAATTGGCACCTCTGTCAGTCAGTATTTCTTTTGGAACCTACCCTGCTGAAAATCTAATAAAGCACTTGCCATCTTTTCTGCCTTGATGGAAGACAGAGCCACTGCCTCAGGGTACCGTGTACCATAATCCACTACCACTAGGATATACTTTTTCCCTGTAGAACTTGGGGTACTCAGATGCCCCACAATATCTATAGCTACCCTCTGAAATGGCTCATCAGTTATAGGCAAAGGCTCTCATCTTGTCTCCTGCCTTACCTACCTTTTGGCACTGCTGACAGGTCCAGCTGTACCCTGTTACATCTCTGGAAAATTCCAGGCCAATAAAAGTTCTGCATAATACGTCTCTTTGTAAGTTTTATGTCCATATGACCTGCAAAGCGAATATCATGGGGGATGGCTAGAAGCGCCATATGGTAGCCTCTAGGCACTACAAACTGCTCTACCCTCTCACCATCTAGCCCTCCCTTAGGGGTCCACTCTCTATACAGTAACCCTTTGTCCCAGTGTACAGATTCCCCCTTCCCTTGAGAATCAGGTGCCTCCCTAGCTACCTGCCTTAGGCCTTGTAATGTAGGGTCTGAGAGCTGAGCCTGTCTCAACTCTCTCTTTGTAACCCTTCCTAGCTCCCTTTACACAGGAAGTCTGGCATCCTCTGACAGTGGTGCCTCACTGTCAGCCTAGGTACTTCCACTCACCTCTACCTTTGCAGTCCCTCTGTCCAAGGGAACATCAGTACTCACAAGCAGCTGTGGCTCACCTTCAGTTTCACTGCTACAGAGTAGCGCCCTCCCTGAAGTAACCACCTCACCAGTCCTGGCTGCAATTATGCAGTCTGCGTGGGTTTCCCCCAGGCTACCAGGCCCACATGCTTGTCTCCTAGCCTGACTGCATGTAACTGCATTAGCACATGGTACTGTCTCATCCAAATACTTCCCTATCAGGACATCAACAGGATGGTAGTTCGGTACCCTTGTTGTCTCAAGACAACCAACTATTGGCATTTTGTCTTTCTCACTTACTGGCTCTCTCACCTTTTGTTCCCCACCTTACCTCTGTGGACATCTGTATGCCACATGGCCCCACTGTTTGCTGCTTCACATGACATCATTCTTCACACTTCTCTGGTGTTCCCAGGCAAACAGAATCTACATTTACATTCTTTACACCTGGTCAGAAACCAGAGCAATAAAGGACATTTATACATGCAAATTCTAGCCATTAACTCTGGTCTTAAAACAATAGGCAGGATGCCTCCCTCAAAACAATAAACAAGATGCCTCCCTCTAGACATATCGGCTCTGAATTTTGACATCAAAGACAGTCATAAAATGCTTGACAGCTTTCTTACAGCAGAGTGCACTGTTGTTACATATTTGCAGTTAATTATCCAATGCACTCTTTTCACATTTAAGAGAACAAGCTTGTGACTTACATTAATAGTTACAAATGACGGAATTATCTGCAAAATTTTATCTGGCTAGGATGGCAGCCTTCACCTATCTTCACATGCGGCATCAGCATTCATCTAAGAAAACATATTATCACCTGGCTTCTTAAAAGAATGCTAATACTACAACTCGCACCATCTCAGCAACTGATTGTACCCCTAACAGCTTACACCAGAGCAAGTGACCCCTTGCCCCACCCTTCTTACAGCTGTGCTGACTGGATCAGAAAACATAGGGTACGCTGACTTTATCACACTGGCACACAAATTGCTGGAAGAGGGAACTTCTGTAAGGTAAGTAAGAGAACACAAATGTAATGTCACTTACTACAGAAGACTTAAGAAATGTAGCCTAGTAGAAAAAAGGTGAATAGCTTGTATATACTGCAGACCCAGACATGTTTCCCATATTCTCCAAGTGCACACACACACAGTAGATCAATAAATCAGATAAAAGCAAAATGGACATCTGTTGAACTCAGGCAGTTCAGGCTAGCAGTCTTTAACTTATACCAGATTGCATAAGTAAAGTGGTAAAATAAATATTGACATGAGAGCTTATAGTAACAGAATTATATACTATTGTGCCGTATACATTAAGAGGAAAGGCCAGGAAAGAGAAAAAAAGATGTAGAAGACAGGTGAGTAGAATGGAAGGACAGGTAACATGTCTGGAAAGGACATGTAAAAAAAGACCATTCAAATGATTATGGTGTATCTGGTATATTTTTGATTCAGGTTAGTAATAACTTAAAGCTTATTTAGGGGTCTATACTACAGGAATTATTTATTTCAGGAATAACTGTTACTTCTCATATAAAATCTGAATAATTTCTAATTTGCCTTACAAGGAAGATAAATGTGGATTTTTTTCCCCATCATGGCATTACAATCAAGATTTTTTTCTTGTACATGCTATTACGGTACTAACTTTACAAGAGTTAGTCTTTTTCATTTCCTGCTTGTGAACTTTGAGACCTTGTGAAGTTAGGATCAGGAGTTATTTCTACTGCTGAAACATAAATGGATGAATCGTACAAATCTGAACACTGTTCCAAAAACAGAGCTTTCCTCTAA